>NW_022987648.1:4656946-4894660 GCF_902827165.1 Trematomus bernacchii
AAAATTATATCTGTTGGAGGAAAGAAGATAAGTGGCCTTTGCTTTCAGCACCTGGACAGGAAATCAGTGATTGGTATTCATCATTTGTATTGATCTCAATCAAACTCCCATTAAAGTCATTTTGAATGTGGCACAGGAACCCCCTACTTCCCATTAATAATGTCAAATATAGACTCTCTCAACCATCCTTTTTTAATGATGGCTATCCCATTTTGGAATAAAGCCCTAGATACACACAGTTTCCAAGAGGAAGCAGTGAACCATTTTGTAGCAGGGGAGAGAAGGTTGTTCTGCTGGGAGCTATTTCATTTCCCCGCAGTGTGCTCAGTTTGTCCAACTTTGTCTTGACTTTGGTAAAAGTGTGTTGGCATCCCAGATCAAAGGGAACATGGTGTTTGTGGCCTGAAGGTGGAGGAATATGTGCCTGTCTCCCCTTGGCCTCTCAGTTAGCACACAGCTGTTTCAAATCCTCTCCTACAAAGGTATGCAACACACATGACACACAGATCCACTAACACCATGCACACACTTTGATATAAGCACAAAGCTGTGCATAGAGGCGTAACCATTCACACATGGATAAACATAATTATCTGAATGTGCATGTACCACAGTGTTTTTAAAACTAATATGTCATCATGAACCACATTTATGTGTTAGCCCGGTAATACTGATTCCTGGGGGCCTTTGGCTCAAATTAAATCCCCTGCTTTCTTCTTCACACTGATCCTTTCCAAGTGGTGGATCTGGTAAATCAACATTTGGAAGTTGTGGCCTCTAAATATGTTTAGTTTTCCTGGGTTTTTTGAGAATGATGGCCATGTGTGTCTTTTAGGCCACACGAGTAGAGTCGAGTTGATGTAGGATACATACAGCTTGTTTGTTATTACAGAAAATAAACAGAAATATATAGGTAGGCCCTACTTGATTTTATGTGGCATCATGACAGTAACAGCGTTAAGAAATTAAGGCGAGACACGGCAGGCAAAAACATCGTTTTTCATGCACTGGTCAATTTTGAGATGTTGTGCTATTTTGATTCCATAACATGTTTTCTTTCAGGCTTTTGGAATGAAATGTACAAAATACACATTTAGATGTTTATTTTTACTATAGTTTGTCTATTTGCATCTGTAGATTTCTCCTAAATTCACCAAAAGTTAGCATTCTAAAGTAACATATAGTAGGCTACCGCGATCGCTGGTTGCACCATGTAATCAGAGGTATCGTTGGAAAGCTTCGTCTCTCCTGCACAATCTCATTGGATCCAAATATGGTAATTTCCTTTGTATCAGCAACCAATCGTGAAAGTACAAAGGGGTCTTAAACCAAAAAACGAAATGCGTCAATGTGCAAGCTATCGTCCAAAGAACAGGAGGGTTTAGGTAGCGCCACACAGCAATCTTTAAAGGTCGTTTTCTCAAAATGAGTTTTTTCTCCTATTCTGAGTGAGAAATGTCCACTTCAGTAGCACATACACCAAACCTTCCAGTTATATTCCTATCAATATTCTGAAGGTTTTTAAAGAAGGGTTTGTTCAAATATTATTCATAGCCTGAATTATATAACATTTTATACCTAAAAACATGGCGAGAATTGATATTTAGGGCTGTTGACAGTATTTCTTGATTTATGGAGTGATAAAAAGAGATATCGAAAATCCCTTCTGTAAAAACTTTAGATTCTAATATGACTACAAAATGAAACAATCATTTTGAACCTGGCTTTATCCAATGTTCAGATTTGTGTTCCTGAAATGTATGAAAATATGCGCATATTTAATGAGATTATGGCTCATTTGTATATTTAAACATGCTATTTCAGAAAACTTGTAATACAAAAAAAAATTGTCTTACACACTAGAACCGCAGAGGTTTTTTGTATACCTAAAACCGCCACCGGGTCAAATTGACCCGCTATTAGAATGCATTGATTTTCAAGGTAAAATGTTCTTTTATTGGAACAGTGAGTTTTGATCGCACAGGGATGAAACGTATACCAATAGATCTGTGGACTCTCAGCTTTTTATATGATATACAGGGCTCGACATTATAAATGGCCGCTGGCCCGGAAAGCACTATTTAGACACCCCGGCCAGCATAACGTACTTTCAACTTGCCCGCTCGGGCCACTAAAATATTGGTTTAAAAAAAATGTCCTGTGGTATTGGTATCTTTGGACAAGCAATTTTGTTAAATTGTTCGTTTATTAACGCTACAACCATAGCGTTTCGTGAGGCGGTTGACGTTGTTGGGCGTGAAAGCAAGCTGTTTGCTGAGGAGCGCAGCGCGAGCAGTCTCCCGTGAGCGGGAGCGCGCTCCTTCACTACAGACTGTCGCGCCACCTAACCATTCGCCAAAATGTTTTAAAACCACCGGTAACTGGCCAAGCTCAGGCCAAAAACCAAAATCTTCAAATAAAAGAAAGTCACCGGAGGAGTTAAAGGAGAGTGACAGGGAGTATCTCTCTCTCTCTCTCTCTATCTATAACTATCTATCTATCTCTCTATCTCTCTCTCTCTCTATCTATAACTAGGCCTATCTATCAATATATCTATCTATCTATCTATCTATCTCTCTCTCTCTCTCTCTATCTATAACTAGGCCTATCTATCAATATATCTATCTATCTATCTATCTCTCTCTCTCTCAATCTATCTCTCAATCTATAAGGAACCGCAGTAGACAAAAGGCGTTGCTATAGCAACACATCATGTTTATGTTTACGCACAAAATCAATAGTGCGAAAAGGGGTGGGGTCAATATGACCCGCTGGCGGCAATAGGTATAAATGGCATTTCTTCAATCTGACTTCATATTGACAATTTTTAACAACAGAGTGGTGACTACATAACACACTTTCAGGACAAGTCACGGACGGGAGACTTAATATTTTATTGAAAAAAGTTACATACAATAAAAAACGCTGTGGGTCAAAATTGACCCGATGGGCTTGTACTAGTGTTAATGTAAGTAATTAACTGGAGCAATGTCTAGCTGATATCTTTAAGTAAAACAAATTACCCTATTCACCTGTAGTGTCTCGCCTTAACTATTTTTGTATCACTTGATATAAGTATAAAAAGCTGACATCACAACATTACCAAATTATCACCTTTGAAATTGATATGGTGAAATGATAAGCAACCTTTTCCGTACTCGCCATAAACTGTTATTATGGCTCAGGTTAATCTCGCCCCCTTCCGACGTGAGCGTGGTTCTTGGTTCTTGCCGGGCAGCCAAGTGGGGTCAGCTAAGAACCGGTGTTCGGTGTTTAGAGCCGGCTCCGCTGTGGCTGAAACAGGAAGAACCAGAGCTAAATCAGGGTGAGTGTTGAAACAAGAGCTATTGAGTCAGTGTTGCGGTTGCTGTTGCTTTGGTCTGGATCTGTGAGCTAACCACGCCCCGTTCATTTGCATATAAGAAATGGAAATGTGTCATATGAAATACACGTCCCCGAAATAAATAAATGTGTCATATGAAATACAAGTCAAGTCAAAGTCAAAGTCAAAGTCAGCTTTATTGTCAAGAATTCTACATGTTGTGTACATCCAGAAATCTCGAAATATCGTTTCCCGCAGTCTACAGTGTGACATATATACATCAAACAAAAACAAAAAGGGCCTAGATAAACATGGTATACATTAAACAAAACAAAAGGGCCTAGATACACAGGGGTATACAGTTTACGTAAAATGTTAATAATATAATTTAAGTGTTCAAAGTACAGTTTCAGTGCAGTAGCAGCGGAGATGGGCAGAAAAGTGAGTTAGGGGGTTAGAGTCCAGGACCCATTTGGGGCAGGGGAGAAAGGTCGGAGGCAGGGTGGAGAGTTCAGGGGAGAGATGTCCCCTGAAATAAATAAATGTGTCATTATGAAATACAATTCTCTTGAAATAAATAAATGTGTCATTATGAAATACAATTCTCTTGAAATAAATAAATGTGTCATTATGAAATAAAAGTCTCTTGAAATAAATAAATGTGTCATTATGAAATAAAGTCTCTTGAAATAAATAAATGTGTCATTATGAAATAAAAGTCCCATGAAATAAATAAATGTGTCATTATGAAATAAAAGTCTCTTGAAATAAATAAATGTGTCATTATGAAATAAAAGTCCCATGAAATAAATAAATGTGTATTTAAATGTACATGTATACATATTTATTGCCTCATTTATTTATTTCAGAATTTATTTCTTAGGCATATTTATATATATATGTATTTATTTAATTATTTATGTATTTATGTATTTATTTATTTAATTTTGGCTTAAATGGCATTCCATACTGTTCTACCTCACTTTTATAAAGCAGGAAGCATTTATTTTATTTTTTGAAAATGTTGTGACTCAGGAATGTTTAAGCCATGCTTAAGTTGAGAAAATAATAAAAAAGAACTAAAACATTACCAGCACTTTCTGTGATGTAGCTTGCTTCTAGTATGCTTGTTTATCATAGGAACTCTTTAAAAGGGCTCCCTTTCATTCAGTAGTAGCCTAGTAACAGGGTGTGGGAGAAGAATCACCTTTTTTTCCGCTTCCCGCATATTTCGCAACTCTTCGCATATTTAGCATATTTCGCAACTTTCCGCATATTTCGCAACTTCCCGCAATTTCACCTCATAAAATCACATAAAAACCCTGCATGTTTAAAGGCATAATCAAGGATTTTAGCCCGCATAATCAAGGATTTTAGCCCGCATAATCAAGGATTTTTGCCCGCGTTTTTCTGGAGGGTCTACCTTACCCTCACCTAATTGATGCTAGGGTTTTTCTTTAATTTTGGTTAATGAACTATTCTATTTTAATTAAGTGTCATTAAACACATATTTAAAAAAGGAAAATCTTTCATCCAACCTGCTTCAGGCTGTGGGAACCATGGTTACAAACTTGTCTGGTGTTTGGTGCTGGAAATGTATTTAAGAAGGTAATTAAGAGATTCCTCAGTAAAACAAAGCTGCCTGCTGCAGCTGAAAACCAGTACCCCACGAGTTGTTTACTGGTAATTTATAAGCATTGTTACTGTGCTAATGCGCCAATAAAGACAATACAAATGTTGCCATCAACAGCTTCAATCTCTTAAACATGTAACTTTTATCTAAGAGGGCATTTTTATTCCACATATACTGCCAAACCTCGCTGAAACCCAGACGAGGGCAAAAACTCGCTTGAGCTGATTATTTGCAATGAAAACGTGTTATTCAATCAGACAAGTCATTGACCCTTTGAAGAGGAAACCAAACAACTCAGAACAACAATGAGGTTTCCTTGGCAACCAAAAAAAAACAAGAAGCGTCCCTGCCACACTTCTGTGATTAGTAATTGAACAGAATGCAAGGAGAAAAAGGATCAAGTTAAAATGGAAAGAGATTTGTTTTTAAATATGTATACTATTCGGAGAAGGGCCTTTTTGCCCAGGCACTTCTGTTGATTAGTCTGCATTGTGTTTAGAAATATCATAATGAGAATAGCATCGAGGACTATCTTTGTGACTGTATGATGTGCATGGACATTTTTAACATTCTCATTGTTTAGATCAGGCATCCTCAAGTCCTGGAACTCTGGTCCGGATCCGGACCGAACCACAACTGTCTCTGGTAACCACTTTGATTTAACTAGGCAGCTAGGTAAGGACATTAGCTGGATAATAACTGAAGTATAAAGAATGCATGATTGAAGTGATGGAGACCATGTTTGAAGGCAAACAAAAAGATGGAAATAACAGGTCAAATCAAGCAAATACCCCCTCTCAGATTCCCACAGCAACCAGAATAATAATGAAAACTGCTGGCATACAGATTATTTTTGTTTTTGCAAGCTCGTTTTAAGAATCTTGTTGCAATTGTTTAAAAGTTTGAATGACCGTAATAAACGGACCTTTGTCTTATTGAAAAGATTATTTGGACTTTTAAGATTTGTATTTGAGTACCCCTGCTTTAGATGTACGACTCATCCTGCTGGTAAATCTAAAATAGCAATCCGTGCATCATCCTATCAGTACCAGGGATTCTGAATATGCATGATTATCAAGTACGGTCACCATGGAAATAACGTCTGTATTTATATTCCATCAGCCACAGAGATCAGACGTGTCTTTCAGACTGTAAGGTAGACGCCACACTTCCATCATGTCTTATTTTGTTTTTTTTAATCCTTACCTAGCAATAGCATTTGGCTCTTAGCTGCACTTACCCTGCAGTTTGTGCTAACATTAGAGCCTTGGGATTAACAGAGGTGCTAGACAGGAGCCAAAAACAAATCCTCTCCAACACCTACCTGTCTCTTGTGTTCCTGTCATTATCAAACACCTCCAGAGTGCCGGGCTGTTTGGATACTGCATTCGGAGTCCTAATGCATTCGGTATAGAAGCACCTTATTACCGGTGTGAGGTTGTTCAGAGGTTGACAGTTATGCAGTGATGACGTACTTGCGAATCAGCATTGATTCGCCAAAAATTATTGGAAATGTTCCATTCGATTTCAGTAAGAAAATAAGCTTTGTGTTTTTGTTTTTTTTCAGCAGTATAGTCTCCACATATTAACACCACTTTGCAAAATTGCAATCGCCTGAAATAAAAGCTACCATTAGACAATAAACTAATATTTTGTCACTTGTTAGCAATGGCATTTTTTATGACGTATAGAAGCTTCGGACCTTCACAAGTATTTACTGATGTATTTTATACCGTAGGAAGAATCCTGAACATCTCGTAAACTTGGGTTAACCACAGACCTTATTTAAAGTGGACCTATCATGCTATATTTAAATGATATATTGTAGGGCCATACAGAAGTAAAACTAATGAAAAATATAACAAAAATAATATTAAAAAAATATATATTTTTTAAATGTTTTTAAATATTATTTTTTAGAATATCTTAGGCCCTCACAGAGGGCCCTGACGGCTCGCCACTGCTGTTGATTATTACCAGACGCATCAGCGGCGCGGTATTGTTTTTTTTGTTGAAAAGTTGTAGTGCTAGTTTGTCATTTCCACTCACATGACGCTTGATATGTCAGTCCTATTTTGTCTTTTAATGGTGAAAGTAGAGTATCAACACTTACTCAAGAGCTCATATTACAGGACACCTATCATGCTATATTTAAATGATATATTGTAGGGCCATACCTATATAAGGTATATTTATACGTTTCTGTTTTCAAAATACCAAACAGATCATGCATTTTAGCCATGCCTCATGGAAGATTTAAACTTTAACGGACATCTTGACCGGCGAAAGTAACTGAAACTGAAACTCTGCCGCACGGTCCCCTCGTTCCTTGGAAGAGGCGGAGAGGTGGGTGTTTGTTATCTGCTGGTGGACTAACCGGAGATAATTACAGTGCTTGTCTCGACGGGGAGGGATTGCATTGAATTAAAGCAGCAGGAGCAAACGCTTGCCTCCGGGAGGGAGAAAAAAAGCCACAGCGGAGAATAAATAGAAGGGTAACCATGGTAACTATGGGCGGGGAAGTCTTCTTCACTGCTTTTGTGGCAGACTACAGCGCCACTTACAGGCCTGGCATATGTACTACAGCGTCTCCAGCGCTTTCGAGCGGCAATGGCCGGCCGTGGCCCAACCCCACATTCCCCTGATAGGTGGAGAGTTGGCCCAATAGCCGTAGCGCCACCGTCCTGACGTCAGGACAGTGTTCAAATCTGGATCAGTTTTCATCAGATCCGTTGCAGCCCCTTTTTTAGAGATTTGCGTATGGAGGAAAATAGAGAGGGTTGTGTTTTCTGACACTTGGTGAGTTCCCTGGAACACCGGGGACACATATTCATGTATAAAAGACGTACAAAAGTGCATTTTGCATGATAGGTCCCCTTTAAGGCTTTTAACCTTAAAGTAAAACATTTGTTGACTTCAAGGCGAGGGAACAGGAAGTGGTCAAATGCTGACTCATTTCTGGGTTTTAGGACTCATTCCTGCAACCTCCCTATTGCACCAGCAATGTTGTTAGAGATGAGGAACTGTCTTAATCTTAATTTTTGTCCTGTCATGGTATATTAATAGGAAAGATTACCTCCATGAAAGGGCTTTAAAGGGCCCATGTCATGGCCATTTCCACTGATCATAATTACATTGTTGAGGTATACTAAAATAGATTTATACTGTGCAATTTTCCAAACTCACATTGGTTTCGCATACAGCATCTCTGTCAAGCATGTGTATTCAGCAGTATTCACTTTCTCCACTAAACGACTCGTTGGAGCTCTTGCCCCCCCCCTCCCTGTGAGCCTAGTGTGCTCCGATTGGTCAGCTCGGCCACTCTGTTCTGATTAGTCAACCACCAGAGAGGCTGCGCCCATGTCTAAACGGCTGCTCTCAGCCGAACATCAGTCTTATCATGGCGTATATTTTATATACATATATTTTTTTTTAACTGTTGTTATAGAAGAGTATGACGGCCCCAGGGCCTTTGTCTTACGATGGGGTGGAGCTGAAGAGGCTAATCAGCGTGATACACCTGGCCGGAGCCGAGGTGCTAGCCAGCTGCCGGGAGTCACACGGCAGCCTCTCTCTCCCTCCAAGCAGCACAGCAATCCTCTTCCCTGACCACGTATCTCTGCATTTACCACAATAAATGTGCCGTGGTTTTGTAAACTCGTGTATGTCTCCTTGTCTTTCCGTTGTGGCCTTCCGAGTGTGGATCTATCTAATCAATCTAATGAACAGCTTGTCAGCTAATATGCTAACCTAGCTTTGTTTACCTTGGTAGCTAACGTTAGCTCGGAGGGAACGGCAACTATAATGTAGAGTAATAAAACTACTATGAACAAAAGCTAGTGGTTCATATTAGGCTAGCAATAACGTGTTTATAATTGCAATGTTATACGGGTAGTCTGCCTACGTTCGGGTCATACATTGTAACGGTCATGAATACATTGTTTTGCGCTAGCATACAGCTAGCCTCGTAGCTATACATGCAGTATATGTACTGTCACAATGTACGGTAAATCACCCGGAGTATACTGTATGAGTATTCCGTGTGTGTGGACTGCAGACATTCTCCTGCCATGACAACATGTAAGGCCATCTGCTGACATTGTAGTTGATATATTTACACGCTAGCAACGTAGCATCACAAAAATGTTTTTCCGACCAAAGCTAGCTCTAGCTCTAGCTCCGTGTGGTTAGATCGGTTGCATACACGCTACGCCAGCTATAATGTAATTACGTTTCGCGATCTGACCGCACGGCAAATCACCCGGAGTATACTGTCAATAGGTATTTTGTGTGTGAATGCAGACATTCTCCTGCTATGAGATACATGTATGCAAGGCCATCTGCTGATATTAGAGTTGATATATGGAAACTCTAGCAACCTTAGTTAGCACAGTTAGCACTGTGTCAATGGCTTAGCAGTCCAACACAGTTTACACATTTAAACAGTCTTGTTTGATAAATACACACAAATAACAATGCAAACTTACAGGTTGTGTACCCGGATCTTCCCCTGCCTCCCAAACGGTCCAAACAAGCTGTGCATATCCGGCCTCAAACTGGGCAATGTTTTGGAACGCTTTCGTCTGTGAAATGCCGGTTCTCTCGAACCTCTGGAGGAACACGCCGCTGCTGGTGTGGCAATAGCTCTTCGGGATTGGTCCATTTCGTTCCGGCATCAGGCAGGTACCCGGAAGAATCAAATGGGCAGTGACGTATCTCCAACGAGGCGTTTTGGGGAGGTATTTCTGTGTTATAGTTTTACTCGCTACAGGGCTGTACTTTCAGGGTTTTGACTCTGCACACCCGTTTACATGCATAAAAACCTTCATAACAACACAAGGGGACGGGTAATAACCGGAAAAGCAATGACATGGAGCTTTAAATCAGCGCTATAAACAGACCTTGGTCAGTTTGGATTGGTGGTCAACACATCCTCCACTCTACTGCTGAACATTGGAGCCTCTCCAGGGCTATGTGCTCAGCCCCCTTCGGTTCCTGCGCGTTACACCAACGATTGCAGCCCCAACGGGAAGTGAACTAACAGGAGTCCAGTGGAAAGACCCGATTTCAAAGAATGATGAGGCGGAGAGCAAGAGAAAAATGGACAGTAAAAGGACAATGATCAGAGAAGATTATAGCAAGACCTGGAGAGTGAAACTGACTGGGAATTCTTTTGAAAGTAAGGGGTCAAGTGGAATTATGCCCTTGCATCTAAAAGACGTAGAGGATAAGTAAGAGTTCATTGTTATCTTTATATCCTTTAATTGTTAAGATCTTTCTGTATTTGGTGAGAGAACACTAAATTGGATGAATTGAACCACAATTGATCCTCCTGTTTTTCTGCAAATCTCTCCATTAACGTTGGGTAAAACCTCTACAAATCAAGAGCCATTGAGTTTAGGATTACTCAAGAAAAGAAATAGATCACCATTACAGTCTATTCACATGGTAATTATTGGCTGAAAAAACGCTTTTTGGGCTTAGCTGAAATTGCTGGTGGGGGATCAGACTCATACTGTTCACATCAGGCCCATTATATCAATTATTATTCCACACTTATGGCATTTGGGATTCGCATTTGGATGCTGTCAACACTTTGTGATCTCCTGTGTAGGGTTAGACTGCACAAAGCTTGACCATCTACAGAAATTGGTGGCAACACAATACACTTTGTTAAGGGTCCACATGCAATCCAAGGAAGAAATATTTTACTTACTTTTCAGAGGGTTATACATTAAGGTTGATAAATAAGTAATGAAAACCAAAGATTTAATAAATCATTTTTATTTTGATCCCCACAGCGTTCTTGCGGAGTGGTGCATTAATAAATAACTGATTGATTAAAGGTACAAGAACATTACTTTTTTTACAATAGTACAATTAAACGAAAATGGAATGAAGGAAGGCGCTGGTTTTCAATGAAAATGTCTGCTATGTACAATAGTTTTTTTTAAACAAAGTAAATATTTGTTTTGATAAATGTTATTATATATTTCATTTGAGTATGTACAGTATGTATTAGGGTTGTGCATCTTCACTGGTCTCACGATTCGATTCGATTACGATTATCCTGTCAACGATTCGATTCAATTCGATTATCCCGATGCATCACGATGCATCACGATTCATACCAATGCGTTTGCATCCTCAATTTTTCTATATTACTGCACATGGCTTATTTTTCATCAATGCATACATGCAGTAAATACATATGAACTCTCTTTTTATTATTTAGAAAGTGCTTCAGAAATCAATAACATAAATGTTCTTGACATTAATTTATAAACCAAAATAAATTAATTGTATAGGTCTAGCCTCCCTATATCTGTGTGTGAAGTTGTTCCATCCTCAAAAACAAAAAACTAATGCTTCTGCAGTCTAGCTGCAGCTTCTAGCAACGGTCTTCTGTTAAAAAAAGGACACTGAATGTCCTGAATGTGGCATCACACACAGGACTTGAGTCTGAACACAGCAGACAACAGGAGTATTTACAATAGCATATACCAGTGGCGAGCCGTCAGGGCCCTCTAGGCCCTCTGTGAGGGCCTAAGATATTCTAAAAATAATATTTAAAAACATTTAAAAAATATTATTTTTTTTTAAATATATATTTTTTTAATATTATTTTTGTTATATTTTTCATTAGTTTTACCGAAAAAAAAACTTGATTTAATTGTATTTAAAATAACATTCCAAAGAAATAAATCCTTCGAATCTGCCTGTTCAGTCTCTGTTGAATGTGAAGGGTTACATGAAAGAAGCTCGTCTGGCCCTCTCTGCGATTCACGGAGGGCCCGCTATAGTAACTGAACGAGAGAGTAATGTCAAATGACAGTACAATTGACCAATCATATCTTCCCTCTAAATGGGTGGGTTTTATTATCGCGGACTTATGACAAGTGTCCGCCCGCTGTGAAACTTTTCTTGTTTCCATAGCAACAACAACTTCCTGTCAACAGCGTGAACTCGCCTTCAAATAAAAGCATGCCAAATTAAGACACTTAAGACATACAACTGCAACGAAAGTAACAAAACACAATGCAATATCATTTTCAATGTCAAAGAACACAAATTGGGTTCACAGGTGTTGTTTTGTGTGGTAGAAGGTCGCTGTCATTGATGCGTTTTGCACCCTGGGCCGTTGTTTTGATATTCCGCTGAAGTATACGCTGTTGACGTAATAACTCTTCGTTTTTTTTTTTGTTTTTTCGAGGGAATTGGTGGGGGGTCAGGGGCCTAGGTATAAAGCTCACGGCTCGCCACTGGCATATACAAACAAAAATACTGCATGTGGGTGCAGCACTACAATTCTCTGTCTTACTGTTACATAAATCCCATGAATGTATGAGATTAGGTTAGCTTCATCATATCTCAATCAGTGATTAAGTGAATAATAAAGTTTACTATCGGGTCACTATCAGCCTGTCACTCATTATTTCAGGGAAGGGGGCGGGGTTTGGAGGAACGGAGAGGAGACGGTGATCGCGGAAGCTTTTTTCCTCCTGCCTTCACAAACTTTACAACACGTAGTATATCGTCTGAAAAATTGCTAGAGGACATTCATACTCCTGCAATCCAAGACTTAATTAAATCCACCAAAAACCTGACATGATTGTACGCGATTATTTTTGAAAAAACATAAATCCTTGTGTCTCTGAGCCGCAGGCGACACGGAGTGATTCAGAGCGGGTCCTTCTGCTGTGGTTCTGGACTGGTGTTCTTGTGTTGGTGGATAAAGCAGACTGCTCCGTGTTTGGTGTTGCTGTGCCGCTGTGCTGATCTCTGCGTCACCGACCGATTTGATATAAAGTGACAGAAAAAAAAACGTTATAGTAAAGCCGCGGCTGGAAAATCAGGAAAGCAACGTTACCTACGCTATAATCGATTATCTTCCGTCACTGCATCGATACCGAATCGTCCACGTCCGCATCGCAATGCCATCGTAGAAACGATATTTTTTCAACACCCCTAGTATGTATACATTAATATTAATACTTAATGTATACAGAGCTAGGCTGGATCGATGATGTTTTGGGTGGGACTAACAATGCATTTGCTACCAATTGGTAAGAGGAAGAAAAACAAAACAAAGAAGCCACTTCTTAACATTAATTAGTACATTTGTAAACATGAATATAATGAAGGGTATTTACAAAATGGGTATATGCCAAGCATCTTGAGAACAAGATATTTTTTTTCAGGGTAAATAATCTTATCGTAATGATTTTAACCACTACCCAATTAAACAGGATTTTATCGTTGTTTTAATTACTGTGAAGTATAAATGTGGGGGAGTTAATCCAATAATAGGCTGGGGGTTATTACTGAGAAATCCTGCTGCAGCTGCTCATTTAGAGACTTATGGCAAACATGAAACCAATGTAGAGAATTATATCTGCCATGTGCGGATGGAAGCTATCATATTTTCCACATTACAACTTGTGTATACTGTCCATGTCAACATCAGGTACAAGTGGGATGCTTGTACTTTCCCAACATTGTGTTTCATCTCTGCACTCTGTAAAACGTGAATGGATGTCTCCAATCTGCAGAACATGACATGAACATGTTTAGCTTTATTTGTTACATGCATCACGTCGAAGTTTCCTTTATGACACTTTCAAATCTCAACATCTCTCATGATCATACAAAGTGATGCAGTCACATTATCACAGCTCTGATCAGTCCCTTCTTTGATCCTTCACATTGAGATATACAATAATATACTTGTTATAAATCCATCAAAGGGTTGCAGTTTTTGATTGGTAAGAGCAGTGTACCATGCAATCTTATAACACGGTCCAATGCTCATGCCTTGTTGTAGGAACAAAACGTACTAAAGTAACCTTAAGGCTCTGTTCAGCTGGGTGGTAATTCTCTCTGGTTTCATTAGTGAGTGACCCTTTCACATTACACAGTAGAGCAGAACCACACTTTGCACTTCAGTTTCATCAGACAGGTGGGTTAAAAGAGGGGCGGAGTAGTTTAAACGTTGTAAGCATTTGCACACTACAAACTTGCATTTCGATGCTAGACCCTCATCCAGAAATTATATTTTCAAGCTTGACTATGTCCGTGAATTTATTTGGCAACATCACACATAAATACACTAACTGCTAACTTTTTTAATATGGCGGCTTGGTCTAGACGAATATCGTCCCTTTTCAGAACTTAGTACAGATTTAGCAATATTTTTCAATGTGCTCATAAATATCTAAAGGTTAATATTAGGTACTTGAAATACGTTCAGCATGTTAGTTCTCAATTAGGTTAAGGCAAAACAATGACCCGGGTCTAGGAAAATATTGTGGTTCATAGTAAGCAGAGGTGGGGACTCGAGTCACATGACTTGACTCGAGTCGGACTCGAGTCGCATATTTTTGGACTTGAGACTTGCTTGACTAACATTGATAAAAGACTTGACTTGACTTTGACTTGGTATTCATGACTTGAGACTTGACTTAAGCTTGAGACAGATGACTTGAAAGGACTTGACTTTTTTAAAATTAAATATTTGCGTTTGTTTTTGTATTGAGATATTACATTTAGTTTTTTAGAAACGTGATTGGGTGATTATAACGCCGTGCGCGCAAACCTGGCAACCCACTAGACGGCAGGAGTGTCAGTTAACATGGCAGCGGCTAGCGTTACTCCACAAATAGTCAAGTTTGGATTCAAGGATTATGTTGTCGATGACAATAATAAGAAGAGAACAGCGGTATGCAGGGTCTGCAGCATAAAGATTAGTGACACGACCACCACAACATCCAACTTCATTCGTCACTACAAAAAAACCCACAGAGAAAGGTATGTGAATGTGTTGTGTTGTGTTAGCTAGAAAGCTAACGTTAAGTTTAAGCTACGTTAGACTTGGTTTCAAATCGATTAAGCATTGCAAAGAGAAGACAAAACGGTAAATTAACACTAGAACCGCCCAAGGGATTCATTTTGACTAACCCCGATACTGACGGGCTGTCAGGAGAGGGAGAGAGAGAGGAAAAGAGATGCCTCGTTTATTTCCCCTGTGTTATCAGAAGTTACTGTACACTTTTGAATAATGTAGTTCATCTACTTTTAGTAGTTTGTTTAAATGTTTTAATTATGTTGTTTTTGTTTGTAGAAGTGCATCATTCCTTGATTTATTGTAAAAATGAATCTGAACTTTTTGATCTGTTATGATGATAAACTGAAGCAATTTCAAAATTAACCCAATTAAGTGAGTTTTAAATCGTCCTACTTAGTTTATAAGGAAATTATGAAGAGGAACAAATTAAATGATTTGAAAATGATATCTATGTAGGTGCTGACGCTGTTGGCGGTTCTAGTGTTAACAGAAATTTTAATTAAATATGTGTAATGGCAAATATGTGTAATGTGCAAATGCCATATACGATTTTCTTACCTGGAATTCTGCCTTTTTGAACAGACTTTTTGACTGAGTCCTAGCTATATTGTCTGCAGTTCTAGGGTTAATATTGATCTAATATGATTGTCATCGGTCTAAATTAGATTTCAAATGATTAACTGTGTATGTAATGAAGATCATAGTGTGGGTTGAATCCATTTTCATAACCACTGTCTTTTAACTGATTTAAATGCGGAAACTGGGCTTATTCATCAGAATTTTGTATGACTTGACTTGACTTGCTTGACCTGAGCAATGACTTGACTTGACTTGCTTGACTCTCACCACAGTGACTTGGGACTTGCTTGATACTTGTAGGTAGGGATGTCCCGATCACCTGTTTTTGCTCCTGATCCGATTCCGATCATTTGATTTTGACAATCTGCCGATACCGATTTTTTCCCGATCCGATCTTTATGCAATGCACTAAGAGAAAAAAAAGGAGAAAAGCATTCAAGTTGTCCCTTAAACCCCACGTTCTCCACCACAGATAACGGCTGGTCATCCAACGCGATGAATTCAGCTATCTGGCCTGTTATTTTTTTGGCCTTTTCACTGTTCTCTTTCCTTTTAAAAGTCTCTGAAAGTGTTGGTTGTTTTCAGTGCCGTTACCTGGTGGCCGCCTGTGTTGTTGTTGGTGTTTGTTTCTCAGGGTGGCGTATTAGATTAGTCGTGTGTGAACGTAGCTCTGTTCTTTCCACCACGCGGAACCTCCGCCTTGCAAACATTGCATCTGGCTGTTACACTGCCTTCGCTTTCAATTTTATAATACTTCCAAACTCCTGACATTTTGTCTGTCCCGACTCCCGAGTCATCAGCTGAACGTAGCCTCTCGTTAGTTTACTGCTACTATTAGACACTGCGCCTGCCACTCTGTTGCCAGATTTGAGAGAAATAAGCAACCAGGTCTATGAAAACAAGCCCAAAAGAAGCAACACATACATGACGTTGTGTAATTTTAAACCAAAACTAAGGCCTCAGGATGACTTTAAGACGTGAACATGGTCATTTTTGTTTTGTAACATTAAATAAAATTTAAATATTTTATATAAAATTTAAAAAAAAATAAAAAGATTCCCGATCCCCGATTCTTTTCTCCCGATTCCGATCTTTTGAAAATCACGTGATCGGCTCCGATCCCCGATCACGTGATCGGATCGGGACATCTCTACTTGTAGGTCAAGACTTGAGACTTGCTCATGACTTGCACATGTAGGACTTACTCCCACCTCTGATAGTAAGTAGCGTATTAAATGATCTACAGAAGTTCAAATAGGTTGAGAACGTTGACTCTTGTTTTCACACAGGACATGCACTGAGCTCTCTTGTGTGTTTGACCCATCCAGACTCTGCCTTTTTGTACATCACGTCACAGCACGAAGGACACGGACGGAGAATAAAAAGCTGCATCAGGCTAATTAAAACCACATTAAATCACTCTGTGTGCACACAAGTTCTTTGTCAGATATGATGAAAAATCGATTAATCCCCATACTGTACATGCTCTACTTGACCATAACCTTTACAGTACAGTGTGATAATGTTTTGTCAGCTGTGGTTTCCTCGCTCGGTTGAAGACGTTGTGGACACCACAGGAAGGAAATCATGCTGGAATCAGAAGTTTATAAAAAATATATTATATAATTTTACTGTGGTCAATTTATGGTTACGTTTATTTTCATTTATGTATATTATTTTGGATGTGGTTACTACCGCATAATTAAATGAAGCATGATGTAGTGCCCTGGCTTAACACACATTTCCTGTCCTCAGTGACGCGTTAATATTTGTTGAGTTTGGAGAAGTGTAATGTATGTATGATGTATGATGTTTGACAAACATTGTGACAATCGAGAGCTAAGGGACTTAATGTTAATTGCTTTGGCCCCCCCACTATTTTTTCAGGCAATATGACTTTACGAGAAAATCTAACTTATAATGGTTAGCCCTGAGCCTTGTTTTTCAGGTTTCAGGCTCGAAAATGCTATGCCCAAAACAAATGACTATAACTTAACTTCTAAAAGGGTTATATGAATAATTTCTTTGATCAAAGCAAGGTTACATCTCTGAGTTGGATGTAGAAGTGTCAGAATCAATATAGATGTTTCTGTGTCAGAGTAAATTCAGATGGAACATAGTAAAAAAGGTAAATTCTTACCTCCGCCCTAAAAAAAACCCATTACTTATAGTAAAAACCACCCTTGAATGATGGGATGGTAGACTCTAAAAGCTTTAGGAATCCAACGTAAACATATAATAAGTACCCTGTATCAAGATTGAGGCAAAGCAAGTGAAATTTGACCTTTTTAGAGAGGTTTAGCAAAGAAAAGTCCAGGCGGACTGACCTTTGGGCACATTTGGATACCATCAGTGCCATTTGACGTTTTTCAGGTACCATACTGTACAAATAATTGTATTATCACTATAGGTAATCATTCCATCCAAATACAAGTGTATTTATAAAAAAATAATATTATTATTATTATTTTTTTTTCAAATCCCGCCGCAGATGGAATACATTGCAATCAGTTGAAAGCTATTTGCGTCTGTTTATGAAGCTGAAGGAGCCTAGGAGCGTCCCAACTGCACGCCTCGGGACCCTGACCAAGCGTCGCTCCTGGATGTTTATGGAGTGAGAGTGTGTTGCTCCAACAGGAGCAGATTTATTTAAAAAAGAACACACTAAAAACTACACTAAAACCGAAATAACACCACAAGCATTTATTTTGTAAACACTGGCAAAAGCTGAATGTGTTTAGTCAGAGGTGTGCCACGCCTCGAATCAGTTTCTTCTTTGAATTGAGGCACAGAGGGTCCAGGCACTTAGTGCAGTAGATAGGTGTCTTCACAGTTTTGTTGCCAGCATCAGAGCACCTCCTGCGCACCTCCTGCAGTACCTCCTGAGCGCGGTGGCATCTTCCCCATAATACTTGGGAATGCATACCTGTGATGATGGGGGGGAGTGGTGGTGGTGCTGCAGGGACTTCACCCCTCATGTCTGCAGCAAGCTGCTCCCTGAAGGACTTCTGGGTGTGTGGCTTCGTCCTGCCGGGGTCACCCCTCATTTTGTGCAGCTCCTTGTGGAGAAGGAAGCTGTTCACCACTGCAATGTACATTGAGGGACCATGGTTCAGAATCAGAAGATGCAAGAGGGAGGCTGAGTTAATACTGGTGCAGACGTCCGGCAGCGTAGCTTGGATGTTGATGGCTCTGGAGCAACTGTATGCTTGATCTGATGCACATCGTAGCTCGGATGAGGCAGATGTTGATGGCTGTGATCCAGAATCCATTTGATACTCGTCTTCATCACTGTGAAAAACAAATGTGGAAACAAATGATTACTTCACTGGCTTATTCTTTCAAAAATGTAAACTCAAATCAGAAATAATTCCTCCATTTAGCGTTGTGTGAAATAACAGATATACCACACACACAACATATAAATATATATATATATCTTATATGTATAATATATCTATATATATTTTATATATATATAGATATTTATATATAATTAGATACATATATATATATAGACTGGGGTTGATAATACAATACAGCGTTATTTATATACTGCCGTGTTATAGTCACGAAATACAATTAATGTATTGATAGCATCCATTTAGCATGTGTGAAATAACAGTATATATATATATATATATATATATATATATATATATATATATATATATATGTAGACTGGGTTGATATATACAATACAGCTTTATTTATATACTGCCGTGTTATAGTCACGAAATACAATTAATCTATTGATACGTGTTCACCAACACGCATCTTCCCATTGTTTTTCGTCTCTCAGAACCATTACACGAGAACAACAAAGCGGCGTCCATTTTGTATTTGCGAGTGTGGAATTACTATAGATTACACCCAAATACATAACTAATAGATTAGGGCTGTCAAACGATTTAAAAATGTTAATCAGATTAATCACAGCTTAAAATTAATTAATCATGATTAATCACCATTCGAACTATGTCCAAATATGCCATTTCTGTATGTATATGTTGTGGGAATGGAAGATAAATGAAAGAAGGGCGGGTATATCCATTTAACATACAGTATGTATGTATGTTTATTATAACCAATCCATCCATACAGCATGGAATTGTGGACAAAATCGTATCCAACGATAACAAAATATCTAAGTCTTGGGTCTGAGAGTCTAAATCTCATGAAATAGTGGTCCGTTGGCTCAAATGCAGAACAAATAATGGACCTTGATATGAAAGGGTTGAAAACCACTGCTCTAAACAAATAGGATGGTGAACATTCTTTCTTTAACACACTTACTGGCCAACTTAGCCAATAGCCATTTCTCTTATTTGAATGAAACCTCTTCTTTTTTTTAAATATCAAACCAAAAGAACATGGCCAACAGAACATGGCCTACACAATTACATGTGGCCCTCTTCTCTATTCATCCTTTAGCCAGTTGCTGAGGCAAACCAACTTGTCCACATTTTCTGAGAGTAAAGCTGACCGCTTCTTTTGCACAACGTGACCTGCAACTGAGAAGAGTCTTTCACATGGAACTGTGGATGCAGGAGTGGCTAGATATTTGCGAGCCAGTGGGGCCAGCTTGTCATGGGCTCCTGCATGAGATGACCACCACTGCAAGGGACAGTCCTCCATACTAGTGGTGGGCTCTGCTCTGTACCTGTGTATGGCTCTGTCAGGCTGTACCTCTTCCTCCGATTCTGAATCTGAGCCCATCTGTAGAAGAATGTTCATTTTCTTCTTGGGTGGCCTATCTTCAGTGTGTGGAGATCTTCTGGGTGGTGAACGCAGCATGCCTCCAAGTGTGGTCCACACCGCTTCTCTGTCTGTCTTGGGCAGGCTCTTTAAATCTTTAAAACGTGGATCCAGTGCCGTCGCAATCATGAGCCATGCATTGTTGGTGTGTTCTTGGCGGGAGGCTAGGTCTTCCTTGAATTTTGCCTTAAATCTCACCACATATGCAGGGTCCTCATCAGAGACGCAAGTGGCAGGGGGCAGGTAGTACCACAGAGCAGGAGACGTAGGCCTCCCCACCCAGGATCTCAGTTAAATACCTGCAGTGTAACACACACACACACACACACACACACACACACACACACACACACACACACACACACACACACACACACACACACACACACACACACACACACACACACACACACACACACACACACACACACACACACACACACACACACACACACACACACACACACACACACACACACACACACACACACACACACACACACACACACACACACACACACACCACACACACACACACACCCAACTCAAGTTGTCATAGTTCAGTTATTACCACAGAGCAGTAGACGTAGGCCTCCCCACCCATGATCTCAGTTAAATACCTGCAGTGGAACACACACACACACACAATCATATTGCACGCACTGTCAGTCCCTATGGTTGTAACTTTCCCTTCAATTTCCCACTTGCGTGCTACAGTTTGGAACTGTTCTGCACACGCCTCCGCAAAGTGACGTTCTTCTGTTTTCATTACAGTTAGCGCAAAGGATTTCAATTCCCATGTCTCAGTGATTTGATGTGCAGTTACTCCCAGGTAATTAGTGTTACTCACTGATGTCCAGTGGTCTCCTGTCAGGGCGACATAATCCGCTTGAGCTAAAGCCTCTGTTTTTTTCTCCTTTTCAGTGTCATAGAGTTTGTGATTCAAGTCATTATTGTGCCTCTTGATGGTGGCTTGTAGGACTGTGTCGAGGGACGCAACTTTCAAAACATCGGCGAAGCCCTTGTCTTCAACGATGCTAATCGGTCTACAGTCCTTTGCAACCCATTTGGCAATTGTGTTGGTTAATTTATCCGAGGTGGACTTGCTTACTGGCCTGCGTTCATTCAGGGTGGTCTTGACGCAAGCCAGGTGTTGCACTGGAAGTGGAAGTCCCAACCAACGCATGCTTAGCGTTGAGATGGTACTTTAAACTTGAAGAGCTGCGGTGGAACTGAAACTCCTTCTTGCAGTGCTTGCAAATAACTATTTGTTTATTTATTGTTCCATCTTTGTTCTTTCTGAACTCAAATTCCCCATCCAGAGGGCCAACCTGTTGTTCTAGCTCCATGTTGTTTACATGCATCCGCCCCGCTGGAACACTAGAGCGACGTCTAGTGTGTTGGTGGGATGTATGGGGCGGGCCATTCTGCGCATGCGTTAAATGCGTTAAATATTTTAACGCAATTAATTCAAAAAATTAATTACCGCCGTTAACGCGATAATTTTGACAGCATTATAATAGATACAAACAGAGAGAGTACATACCTTTCCCGAAGTTCATAATCAGGGTCTGATTGTGGCTGAAGTAGATCCTCATCTTCTGACCGAGAGTCAGCGAACACAATTTCCACGGCGTCTTCAAGCTTATACAGCCTCTTTCTGGGTGCCATTATTTGTTCAAATAAGTCCTAAAAGCAAATAAATCCTTGTCCTTGTAATATTATGTTCTGTTGCCTGCTGTTGTCTCTGTCGTCTCTGTGTTCTCTGTTCGCTGTGTTCGTCGCTGTGTTGCTGCTGTGGTGCTGCGGTGCTGGTGCTGGTGCTGCTGCGTCATGTGCATAAAATAGCCGCTGCTGGCATTATTTATACTACGCAGGATCCTATCTCTGAAACCCATTGGTCGATTTGGGTGATTGACACCTTTTCTGAACCGTTAGAGCCAATAGAATCTAGTGGCAGTTAGTAAGTCCCGCTAAACACTTACGTGGAGGAGTAAGAGGTTTGCGTAAACCTCGTGGGAGACAGCATTAGCCCCGGACTGAAAAACGTTATACCTACTCTGCTGCCATGAATGTAATGATAGATTATCAGGAACAATTCTAAAGTGACTAAGAGACATTGGATTAACCTTGAGCAGCGTTTTTATTCCCTTGAACACGACTTTTGATCACAAAACAGCAACGGTAAGACATAATTATTGTTATGGTTTAGAAAACTGTTGTTGTTTTCTTGCTCTGTTCTGGCTGCTAGCTCAGTGAGTTCTTGTCGTCCAGTGATGATACGTATATCAAAATAATCTGTGGAGTATCAGCTTTCAGATGGTATGTAGTTTGTGCAGAACATTTTAAGTTTTAAAGATTGTTTTTGCTAGTTAGCACCGGAAGTAGCATCAGCCCGTTTTCACTAAGGGCTAATGCTAACGCTTCTTGTGAGACTTGTGTTTTGTTTCGGTAAAAATGGCTCATATCGTCAGGTAGCTGAGTTTTTTCCCGTTATTTGAGTATAAGACATTCATAGGTTTTTAAATATTAAGAAGCCCTGAGACACAGTTTCGTGAAAAAAAAAACCCGCTTCCCCGGTACCGGGGTCTCTCGGGCTTAACAGGTTAACTTCAGCTATTTTTTGGTAAAATGCAATAGAGTATTATTGTTAAGTTAAAAATATGCACTTTTCATGTCCTTTTTGATGTAATAAATAAATAAATAGTATTTCTTCAAACCGTCATTTGTAAAGAAAATGCCTAAATACAGTCCATCATTGAATATGAAATGTCATATCCAGACAAAGTTCTAGACGTGTGGCAACACCATGGCCTCTCTTTCAAGTAGCTCAAACACATTCATGTGTCACTCACTACCACTGCTGACCAGTCGTGGAAAGGATTAAAGTACATTTACTCAAGTACCATACTACTATTTTGACATAATTGTATTTTACTTGAGTATTTTGATTTCATGTTTCTACTTCTACATTTCGGAGGCTAATATTGTACTTGTACTACCTTGATCTAACACTCATAGTTATTGGTTACATTTCTCATATAAAAACATGTGATTTGCACATTTGATATGATGCAGTCGTTTGGGCTCAGCATGAGGGCCCTTTGTTCTTGGTGCCGTTTCCATTGCACTTGCACGACTGACACTTGGACATGTTTGTCTTCAGAATGAACATTTTCTGAGGTGTTGGTAGCTGCAGGCAATCAGGGGACACATTTGAAGCACTGATGAATATTTGGGTTTAATCAGGTTTAATCCGTCCCCCACACAATCAGACACAAGGTACTTCACAAAACGCTTCAACAAAACAACCTGCCACTATCCATCTGTGGCCTTTCTATTTCTTCTAGTGGAAGTTTGCAATGGTACACACATTCAGCTGGGAAAACAGACCTGAAGCTGTTTCGTATAGACAGAAAACTGAGCTATTGCTTGTTGTTTGGTTTCAGATTTAAAGTGCTTCTTAATAACCGAGAATCAGATAACTCTGTAGATACTTTGTATGATGATGTGATATCTGTATACAGCCCTCCACCCCCAGCCCCTTCCTCTGTCACATGCACACTCTCTACTCCATCACTCATCATCCATTATGTTCTCTGTTGCTGTTTTTAATTTGTTGACTGTAACTGTGCAGCTCCCTGTCTCGGCCAGGAGATTTTAAATCTCAATGAGACTTCTCCTGGTTAAATAAAGGTTAAATAAAAACAATTTAAAAATCACTTAAAGGGGACCTATCATGCAAAATGCACTTTTTGACGTCTGTTATACATAAATATTAGGGGTGTAACGGTATACGTATCGAAAATATTCGGTATGGGCCCTTCGGTTCGGTACACGTGTATACAACGAATATAACGTTAAACGTAAACAATTGAGAACGTGAACAACTTTTTGGAAGTAATCTCAGGTGCTGCGTCGCAGCGTTCAGTGTAATTTGCTCCCATTGGGTTCAACGCGTCATAGAGCGACCAAGTCATTTAATTGGACGAGAGGCATACTATGAGAGCTGGTCACAGGGATGCGTTCAAATTTAGTCAGTAATTTGAGGAACTGGCGAAATGGCGGACGCAGATAAAGTTGAGCTCGAAAATCCTCCGGCATCATTGAAGTATCCAGTTTGGGAACATTTTGGTTTCACAGTTACGTATAAGGATGACGGACAAAGACAGGTGGACCGAACCAAAGCTTTATGTCGGCATTGTTCAACTAAAATTGGTTACGCGGCTGGCAATACATCAAACTTGCACACTCATTTGAAAAGGCATCACCCGAACGTGAATATCACCGGTACCAAAAGAAAAATGACTGAAGTGCAAACCCAACTCCCACTAGCATTTAAGCCTCCAACACTCGCAAAAAGTTCAGACCGAGCCAAAGCTATTACAAACGCCAAATACCCTTATGTTGCCATGTTAGCAAAGCGCTACCTGGCCGTATATATGCTACCTCTGTCCACAGCAGGAGACATAGTTAGTGCCAGCAGATCTGCCCTTTCGGCAAGCAATGTGGACAAGTACATTTTTCTTAAAAAAAAAATGACAAGCCTATTGTCAAGCTGGCTGCTTAGCTGAGTACTAGTACAGTACAGTTCAAGTACAGATTATTTCAGTTCATCGAAATACTGCACCTTAATGTTTATTTTATTATATTTTGTATTTATTTGAGTGAATATTCACAGTTTAATAATAATTAAAAACCCAAAACAAATATTTTATGTTTTGTGATCATTTTTTCTGCTGTACCGAAAACGTACCGAACCGAAATGTTTGTGAACCGCTACAACCCTAATAAATATGTGTCCCCGGTGTGTCGGGGAACTCACGCAGCGTCAGAAAATAAAACCCTCTCTCTTTTCCTCCGTACCCAAATCTCTAAAAACGGGGCTACAACGGAGCTGATTCAGATTTGCGTCCGATATGACGTAATATCGGAAATGTAGGCTGGCTTTATACCCACGGCCCTATCAGAAACGTTGCTATCAGAAACAATGCCCGACTGTTTTGGACGTAATATGGTCGGTGCATGTTTACATTAGCATCGCTAACACTCAGAGCTAACCTGTACTGCACAGAGCATGTGTGTGAAGAAGCAGGAAATAAAAAAGAACTTACCTTGTGGTATAACCGGCAAGAAAGGAAAGCCTTTGAGCGCCATACTGTTTCAGAAATAATCCTTGATAATCCATGATATGGTGTTTCATCACTGCAGTATTTAGTTTAGACAGTAGGCTATCTGCCGGTTAGAATCTCCCGCATGAGCTCAGCCCCATCCTTTTTTTTAATCAATTTTTTTTTTTTTTTTTAAAGCTTTATACCCCAAATCAGCACTTTTGAAACAGGAAGTGAAATGGAGGGATATGACGCATTGCTAGAATGGGTGATCTGTTGGGTATTTGGAGCAAAACACTTTATAGACATGTTTTATATATATTTGTATATATATCTGAGACTGTAGATCGTGTTTGTTGTTCCCGAGTCCAGGAGGAAGTTAAAAAGAGACAATGGAGTCTCGGTAAAAGTTCAAATGAGTACTTTAATTAAGTAACGTGGTTTTGAAACAGACAGAGCAGGTCAAACACAGCGCCGTGTCGAGAGAGGAAGCGAAGAAGAGAAAGCGAGTCCCCTTGCTGCGTGTGTATATTCGATTCCTGGCTCCTCTTCTCATTGGCTGCTTCGACGATGGGCGGGTCTTCCTCACCTTCGTTTCTCTGGTTTCATTTCGCATAAAATAATAAGATTTAGACGCTGTGTGCTTAACACCACAAGCCTTTCCTCCTCATATTCTCATTCATGACATAGTTTACGTGAAACCGGAAGTGACGTCATGTAACACCGGATGTGACGTCATGTAAACAACAAGGTTGTCCTTCAAAATAAAAGGTACATTACATGTTATCATGGACATCCATTCAATATTCAAGTATCATATTGATTTTAATTTCTTACAATACCTATGCTATTGCCTAAAAATAGCATGATAGGTGACCTTTAAAGACGCCCTTTATGCTTTGTCGTGTTTTCTCGAGTTTCTCTCCCACACACTCCCCCCCCCCCCCCCTGCCTGAAACGCCTTCAATGTTTTCCTCCATAACATAATGACATCACTGTATAACACACGCTCTTCTAGCGCTCCAATACATTCTACCTGCAGGTTAAGGGGCGGGACATCTCTAAGCTGTTGACCAATCACATCAGAGCCGGCCAGCTAACCAATCAGTGCAGACTGGGCTCTGGTTTCAGACAGAGGGTGAAAAGAGGTGCTGCAGCACAGGCAGTATGAGAAAAATAAAGAGCTTTTTGAACATTAAAGCATGGTCCCAATAGAGACACTAAATACTAATATGAGCCTGAAATGATCATAATGTGCCTTTTTTAACACCAACATTTAGTGATGGACCGGCTCTCCTAGCTACAGCCTTGAAAAGCAGCACCATGTTTATCCTGATACTCTGAGTCAGAGCACGTTCCTAACAGCACTTGAGCTCATTTAGTACAATATTTGCTGTAGCTCAATTAGTATATAATAATTAACCCTCATAACAATAGCTGTAATACAGTACATGTAGGTCAAAAGCTTTAGAGAGGATTTTAAGTGTTGCATTTTTTAGTGTCTATCATAAATGCAGCACAGGTTATTTATGTTCTCCTGAGTGGACATAATGGAGTTGGCAAGTCTGCTGCTATATTATAAGTTATGATTTAGTATTAAATATTCTGTGAGTGTTGTGCCTTTAATTCAGTTGTGAGTACTACTATAACTTTATAGTACTAGCTCAGTGTTTTTACGCTTTTGTCCATGTTTTAGATTTTTTTTCCTTCTGTATATTAAATTACATCCAGTAAAAAAGACAATAGAAAGTGAAAGGGATCTTAAATTAACTTCTTCCAGACTATCCAGATTTAACACAGGGGGATTGTTTAACGGGGGAAATTCCAGGCGTAATAAACACCGCTCAAATTAGATTTAAACAAGTCTCTGGAACGTTGTAGGAAAGAGAAATGTGCAATAATTATAGGCTTGTATATAGCACAATTAACATAAAGCAGATTATTAGAAACATAAATAAAAGCAAACATAAATGAAAGTATATATTTTTTATTAACAGACTATACCATTCATAAACAGTAAGTAAAGGCAGACTGCAGTAATACACTTTTCTGTCTTTGTTAAAACATTTAAGTATATCTGTTAGCATGTAGCTCAGCATTAACATCCATATCAATAGAGTGGACATATTTTTGTACAGGTCATTAGTTAGCATCGCAAGGGCACCCTCGACAAAATTATAACAAGGTTTATCTATTGGATTTTGTTATATTGCAGATAATAAGCTTTGTAGCCAACATAGATTCATGATACTTACGGCCCCTACACACGGCGGCGTGCGGTGACTCTTCAACGCTTCTGCCCATTCACTTTGAATGGGGTGACGTCACGATTCGCCGAACTGCATTCTGGGAGCAAAGCGTAGCGGTGCTCGCGGTGCTCGCTGCAAAAGTAGAGCAATGTTCTACTTTTGAAGCTGAGGCGGAGGCGGCAGCCAATCAAATCCCGCGTATGCAAATCTGACAGTTCAAGCGCTAGCCAATCAAACCGCGTGTATGTTGGGAGAGCCAGACCGCAGTTCATTTCCCATATTTGCAAAAATGGAGGAGAAAATAATCGTAGCGGTAGGGAATCACCCGGTGCTTTCAGTCCCTGTTCACCTACCGGGATACAAACCGGAGGAGCCAGGCATGGAGGGAGGTGGCAGAGACAGTGGGTGAAACTGCTAGGTTTTCGCCTGTTTGGGGAGTTTATATCCAGTGTACTTCGTTTGAATGGACAGCAGGCATAGACAGTATATTTAGCCACCATGCAATGTTGCATAAAATAGCACCATAGACATTAATTAAAAATCGCTTTTTAGACATTAATGTCTATGGTGAGATTCATACACGGGAGCCTTTTTAAAGCCTTTTTTACCCCGCTGCAAACAGAACCCCCCCCCCTTCCCATCACAAACTTTACACAGACCCCCCCTTCCAATTATCAACTCCTGTCTTGTTTCCGCAAACTCTTGTGTCCTGCAGCAGCTAAACGTTTTGCAAGCCCCCGTTCGTTTAGTACCTAAAATAATAGACATCGCTTTTTCCAGCTGACAAACCCGACTTTCTGGTCACTTCTTCAATTTTCCAGCCCTTGGGGAGAGACACGGGAGATTCATGTGATTGGTTGTTGGTCGCGTTGCTCGCGTAAACTCCCCAAGCTCAAGACACGCCCACCGCCAAGCGGCAACGCACGCCGCCGTGTGTAGGCTGCGTTACACGTTTGGTTCAGCTGGATTTTTGCAGAGTCAAGGCAATCACCAGAAGTAAAAAGCTCATGTGAGGCTATAAACTACCTACATTACAGTTGCATGGCTAGAGGAATATTTTTCAAGTTTTTAATACTCTTATCAACATATGAGTGGACAAATATGCTTTATATGTTTGTTTATTATCATTTGAACAATGACAAATATTCTCATGAATATTAAACACAACAACCTGAACATTACAAATATTCACCTCAATTCAACCTAGAACCTCTCTCATACAATAATACAATACAAAGTTTGTGTGTGTGTGTGTGTGTGTGTGTGTGTGTGTGTGTGTGTGTGTGTGTGTGTGTGTGTGTGTGTGTGTGTGTGTGTGTGTGTGTGTGTGTGTGTGTGTGTGTGTGTGTGTGTGAGAATGTGGAGACACTGTGATGGATCGTTGGAGCTATGTGCAGCTCAAGGCATATATGCTCGAACGGGAGCTGCCTTGACGCTGCAATCATGTTGCGTGCACTATCCGTGCTGAGTGTGCTGACTTTTCGTACAATGTCCCACTGTCTGGCTACCTGCATAAAGTCAAGTGCTCGGCGCAGTTGTCGGCGAAATGTCGCTCCTCTGTTTTCATTGAAACAGCTCCTTATATCCGTTAGCGCAGCTAGCTAGCACCAGATGCTAACAACAACAACAACAACACGTAAGGTGTGCCTCGCCTCGCGCCACGCATACACACACCCTCCCGGTCCTCCCGATGGCCAGTCCGGGCCTGCCGGTGAGCGTGGAAGTGTGGTCTGCCACAAGCGCGCGGCAGGAGCGGGGCTGTCAGCATCAGCTTGTAGATGGTATTTTAAACTCGATGCGCTCTGAAACTACGGGGCGGCCGAGGACAAAGAATACACGTGTTAATCGCGTTAGTGGCGTTAACTTGACAGCCCTAGTTTAAACATCTCCAAATGTCATCACATAAACACAATACATGTTACTAATCCTTACAGTGCAGGCTTACACTTACAGTCATTGCTTTCTGACGGACTTGACCCTTTTACTCTTCAGGTTGCATAGGTTGCATAGGGAAAATTAGTAGTAGTCTACTGCCATGCTATTCAGTTCACTTTCTCCTACTTCCTGTACCCGGTTTCCTGTCTAACCTTCAGTACACATTTTACAAAAATATAAATGTGCAAATATGAAACATACAGGTCAATATTACCTTGCTATTGGTAGCTGAACTGTCAATAGCCCAAAACATATTCTTAGATATAAATACCTAATTTTGAGTTATTTAGACACAATTAACACTTATAGTTTCATGTGTTGTTACATGAGAATAGATCATATTTGTTAAGTGTTATTATGGGAGAATTACTATTCTTGTGGTACTACTGCCTTATTAGGCCCATATTGAGCAGAGCATATTAAGACCAAAACTCATGTACAACAACTTCCTTACTTGCAATAAATAAGCACTAATTAGAGGGTTATTGAGGAAAAACTCTCAACTAATGGCTTATTACTTGTAGAATATGGTCATGTAGAATAAGGCATTAATACGTGTTTTATAATGACTAATAAAGAGCCAATATACTGCTAATATGCATGTTAATTAAAAACTAGTTGATGGTTAATTTGTGTACCTTAATATAAAGTGTTACCATAAAAACATCTGAGGTGTCAACTAAATTAACCAATCATTTTGAACCTAGCATTATCAATTCTTCAGATTTGCTTTCCTGAATGCATGCAATTTAGCAGATTATGATAATGCCTAATTTGCATATTTGGTCATACCATTTGGAATGAAAAACAATAACTGTCTTAATTAAAGTAATCTACTGGCGAGATCCATGGTGGTATCTTTTATTAAATAAAAGCTTTTCTTACCCCACTCTGTACCTGTAGTGTCTCCCCTGAGTCCTGAGATCAGCTGATTAATGTGATGCAGACTGAGAGCTGCAGTCACCAGTTACCCTGAGACTGGTAATCCAGTGACATGTCAGGAATGATCAACAACAGCTGCAAAACAAAGAACATCTCTAATACTCTGTAGTAGTTGTTATCTTTCATCATAGTTTTACTTTGTTCCTCGGATAAGGGACTCTCATTCTCCTTGAAGCGGCTGATAAAATAAAGGTTAGATAACATCCTCTCCTGAACATCTTTTGATTTACAGTATGTGGAATTCCAGCGGGGAATCTCCGGGCAGACGCTTGCAGAGGTCACATCAGATTAAACCAATATGGAAATTCACACATGGGTAAATGCATGTTCACATAGAGTACACGGCTGGGGCCTGGCTGTCATGAGTTGTGCTGTTAAAGCAGAGCGTTGCATGTTTAGTGGCAGCCTGAATGTGCAGTGACAGCAGTACAACGTTGTTTCTTCTGCAGCAGACACACGGCGGCCCGAGGTGGCTGTGACCTCATCATGGACACATTATGAAGATCAAGTGTCGATGCTGGGTAAATGCCACAGTGTAGCAGGGGAGTTTATAAAGATCAGCCTCTCCATCAGCTGCCAGAGAGATCTATCTTCCAGCCGAGGTCAAATGCTACGTGCGTGCTTTTCTTTACTTTTGAACATCTTTGGAGTGGCTGCGCTGTGCAAATATCAGGACATTCATAGAGCATAGAGTATGTAACAGTATTTTTTTTCTGTGATGGCTGACACTGAGTGAAATACGATAGGATAATTACGGTGGCCCTGAAGTGCAAGTCAAAACAGCATTTCAGAAAACACCACAGCATTTCAACTTATACGGAAAGGGTATTCCTTTAGGGAGAACACTTCTTGTTTGTGATTGGACAGAGCCAGCCAGAGAAGCACTGCTGTGATTGGTTATTTTTGCTGCCAGTCAAGAAATGACGCTTCGCAATTGGTCAGCACCCGACAGCGCAACATGTCCCGAAACATCAGCCGTTAGCTGTGAGCACACAGAGCTCACAGCTCTTCATATCTGTTCAGAAACTGGACAAAAGTTAAACATGAACAAACCACAGACTGTCTATGTCATGGTGAATACATTCGCTGCTTTATGTTATTACTGTATGCCGTTGTTGTGAGTGTGGATGGAGCAGCTACAGGTTGGTTTATTCTGATCGATCCGATTCCATTCGAAAAAACAGGCATTTAAAAAGGTTTTTCGCCTGCCGTCTGTCTGCAGACCTGTCACAGCATTAATTCATGGTTTTTACTAACTGGTATCAGTATGTTGTTACTTCGGCATCATTTTGAAACGTGTATTACAATTAAATCACGGTAAAATATGTTAATTTTGTTGTAGTTGGTATCTACCAAAGTGCATGGATATAAGCCCCGCCCCCTCTCCAGCGCGTCTTGTTTGAATGACAGGAGTAAACACAGCTGACAGCCGCGGTGAAACCTGAAACTCGAGCGATTAGAGCGATGCGAATATTCAGGGCTTATATCCATGTAAATACTATGGTAGACTACAACTAAATGAACATATTTTACCGTGATTTAATTATAATACACGTTTCAAAATGATGCCGAAGTAACAACATACTGATACCAGTTAGTAAAAACCATGAATTAATGCTTTGACAAGTCTGCAGACAAGACGGCAGGCGGAAAACCTTTTAAAATGCGTGTTTTCTGAATGAAGATCGGATCGATCAGGATAAACTAACCTGTAGCTGCTCCGTCCACACTCACAACAACGTCATACAGAGATAAATAAAGCAGCGACTGTATTCACCATGACATAGACAGTCTGTGGTTTGTTCATGTTTAACTTTTGTCCAGTTTCTGAACAGATATGAGGAGCTGTGAGCTCTGAGTGCTCACAGCTAACGGCTGATGTTTTGGGAGATGTTGCGCTGTCGGGTGGTGAACAATCACGAAGCATAATTTCTTGACTGGCAGCAAAAACAACCAATCACAGCAGTGCTTCTCTGGCTGGCTCTGTCCAATCACAAACAAGAAGTGTTCTCCCTAAAGGAATACCCTTTCCGTATAAGTTGAAATGCTGTGGTGTTTTCTGAAATGCTGTGGCGTTTTTTGAAATGCTGTGGTGTTTTGTGAAATGCTGTTGTGTTTTCTGAAATGCTGTAGTGTTTTGTGAAATGCTGTAGTGTTTTGTGAAATGCTGTGGTGTTTTGTGAAATGCTGTTGTGTTTTGTGAAATGCTGTAGTGTTTTGTGAAATGCTGTAGTGTTTTGTGAAATGCTGTGGTGTTTTGTGAAATGCTGTGGTGTTTTGTGAAATGCTGTTGTGTTTTGTGAAATGCTGTGGTGTTTTGTGAAATGCTGTGGTGTTTTGTGAAATGCTGTGGTGTTTTGTGAAATGCTGTGGTGTTTTGTGAAATGCTGTTGTGTTTTGTGAAATGCTGTGGTGTTTTGTGAAATGCTGTATCGTTTTGTGAAATGCTGTGGTGTTTTGTGAAATGCTGTGGTGTTTTGTGAAATGCTGTTGTGTTTTGTGAAATGCTGTGGTGTTTTGTGAAATGCTGTGGTGTTTTGTGAAATGCTGTGGTGTTTTGTGAAATGCTGTGGTGTTTTGTGAAATGCTGTGGTGTTTTGTGAAATGCTGTATCGTTTTGTGAAATGCTGTGGTGTTTTGTGAAATGCTGTGGTGTTGCACTTCAAGGCCACCGTAGATAATACTTTATTGTCAGATACATTTTTCTTGCATCGCAGCAGCTTCATTTGTAACATCAAACAAGGACATATATTAAGACACGATACAAAGAACAGACATTTGACATAAGATCATGCTAACTAAAGAGCAACAGGCTCAAGACCCTCTATCATTGAGTCCAACTTTATTAAATCGCGGGACCCTGTATCTCAGATTTGATGGTAACAATTCATATCCGTGGGGGAAACTTCTGAAGCAATAGGAGTCAGGACTCAGAGAGACACGAGGAGAGCTGGAGCTTTGATGGCAAACTCTGACGGTTTATTTGGAGCTTCGGCCGGAGAATTCACAAGACATGTCACGGGCCACGAGTTGACCACACTGTTGAGATGCCACAATCAATTCTGAAGACCCCTCCTGTAGCTCCAGGTTTTAACTAGTTCAGAGTGTAATAATCAACATTCTTCAATAGAGAGGACACTGAATGACATTAGTTGTCGCTTATGGCTCGGGGTCATCTACACCCCGAGAAGGATGTGTTCCAGGTGTCCCACAACAATAACTATCTCTGACAGAGAGTTGCCCGGTCATAAACTGGCAGCATCAACAATATGCTAGGGCAGCCCCTCCTTATGGGAGATAACGGCTGCTCAAGGTTGGTCAGCTGCGTCAGAGGGCGAAGGAGGACATGCAGGGCAAATTATTCCCCAACAATATCCACTGTTCAGGACATTCAGATGATGTTAATTTGTAATTATGGTAGGCTGATTCTGATCTGTTAGAGTCTCTCACAGGGTTGACAATCTTTAAGCAGATGTTCACCTGGTGGAGCAGTTCTGACTTGAAAGAGTTGGATAAACACTTGTACCATGTAGTATAGCAACACTGCAGAACAGTCAATATCACAGATGTAAAAAACAAAAGAAGAATTTGTCTACTCGCCCCGAAAGACCTAAGGCGGAGAAAATAAATGATTTCTGGTTTGTGGTAAAGCCCTCCCATCTGGGGCTGCAAGCTCCCTCTGCTCATCAAATCAACTGTGCAGTTCCCAGAAGGCATTGTGGTTTGTACCTTGACATCCAGTGACACAATGACCTACCTTTATCTCCTGAATATTTCATCACAGAAGTAGGCAGGGATGTTAAGGCACAGTGAACACTGACACACTTCTGCACCGCTCTAAAGCCTTTTAAATGTTTCCTTCCCTTCAGAAGAACTTACAGTCAGCACAGAAGCAGGTAGCAGTGACAGAAAGCTGTAGCAATATTACATTTTATTTATGAATACTTGATCAGAATTGCTTTTTGAAGGAGAAAGGGGTCAGTCATTGTCAGTGGCGAACCGTGTCTATCACAACTGGACCTTCTGTAGACACACACACCCCCCCGCCGCCGCCCCCCCCCGGCGTTATAATGTCCGTCTTTTCACTGAATTGTCGTCTTGAAAAGGGTACTCACAACAATTACGCAACAACTTCATCTTCACCTGTTGCACTTGTCATTTCAACGTTAAAAACAATAAAACGGCATGAATTGCTTCGTTGCATCCATCTAGATCCTCTGTCTCGAGCCAGTTAACTAACGGGCCTTCTAGAGGACCCTGGAACCGAGGGAAACTCTGAAAGAATACGCCCATTGGCTACAAATCAATATATGATTGGTTGATCAAACTGTCAGTCCAAACGTACGCTCTCATTCAGTGCAGCGGCCAGGGCATTCTATCAAGGATATAGAATTCCTTGGTTGAAGGATATTCTACCCAGAGACCCAGAACAAGATCTGATTGGTTGCTTTCTTTTCTAACACAAAACCACTGAAATGCGTAGTGCATGGTCCGAGAAGGACAAACAAATCAACGTAACACTGTAATATTACAGATCAACAACACAGATACGATTCTCATTTATTCATTTTATATACATTTTATTACATTTTATTTATATAATTAAATCGATTTTGTGTTTGTTTATCTGAGTGTTCCAGGGTATTCTCTGAATACCTTGAAGGCCCTGACAGTTCGCCACTGGTCATTGTAAATATTATCACACCATTGTGTTGTTACAATGCATTTTATTGACTTTTAGCTCAATTCATTTTGTTTTCTGGCCATCAGTGATGTCACTACGTGTAAAAGAGGAGATTGTTGGATAACATAAAAGCCAAAAAAACAGTTTTCATGTTGCTTCAAAAATGTTTTTGATACAAGAAATGTTATTTATAAGTCGACTTACTAAGTGACTTGCAAACATTTAGTTAGGGTTAAAGAAAAAACTAAAAATCCCCTCCATTTAGAAAACAGATAAAATGAACACAATTTCAGATTAAATGGATGAAGGGAAAAAATGGGGATTCACATTATCACATTGGGCTGCTGATAATACCAGTTGTTGGTACTCAAAACCTTTGTGTATCGACCAAAATAACCCAGTACCAGCTATTTAATATTCTCCAGGAGCGGATAATTACATTTGAGCCTTTTTGTCCCTATATTTACATAACATGTATATAACAATCATACTTTGCCTTAACCTGTGCACCAGACTCAGCTTTATCACACAGGCCATAAGACTGCTAAAGCTTGCACTATTATTGTTGTTTTCTTTTTGAATTAGTTTTATGTCTTATGCATTTATGTTGCATTGTTGGAGGAACCTGCGACCCTAGTTTTTCATTGCAAAACTACACTGTAGCTGACAAATAAAACATTTGATGCATGACGGTTATCAAATGAAGCTGAACAAATAGTTCCCAATTAGGAATTCTAGTGGTATCACGTTTAGGCTTCAAGTATTATTTTTTTAACAATACCTAACCCTAGTCATGCCGTTGGTGCAGTTTTTTTTATCAACTAGGAAATCTGACGTCAATAATCACAAAAAATATACAAAGGCTTGAGGAGGAATGGATTACATGTAATGGGATTACGTAGTTAGGATACACAAATAGTAACTGTTTTTTGTAAGTCTTATACAAAAAGAGGGAGCCCTTGTGATGCCAACTTACAGGTCAGCCTGGATGCTACATGCAGAAGAATTACATTTTACCTCTTCTCTGTAAACTGTGCTGTTCTGTAGGCTAATACGTTAAGTGTGAATATATACGCCTACTGCCTGAATATTTTTTTAATTCAGCAGGTGAACCTATATTTTCATAAAATTGTGTTTGAGCTTAACTGTGTGTATTAAACTAAAACGGAGCATTTTCTGTCAACTCAGATTTTATTTCTGCTTTTTTAAACTGTAGTATGTGCTCATGTGTTTCAGTGTTGGTGTGTAGCTGCTGCCTGAATATGCTTCATGAAAGGCAGGGGTTATATAAATACAATCATTTTTTATCCTATATCTTGGTTTCTTCTTTTCTAGGGTCACATTGTCCTGTTGTTGCACATACACTTCAGTAAAAAACATGTTATTGATATGTATTGTCTCTTGCACCCTTCCAACCCTGAACAAAATAAAAGAGGGGAAGGTGATGGATGAAAAGTCTGAGACCAGGCTGCTGGTTCCTCACCCAAACACTAAGACAGGCACAAATAGAATAATAAACTCACTCTCATCCATAGACACAAACAACAAGCAGTAAAAAAGGCTGCAGTGATTTATATCATGTTGCGTGGAAAGGATACAGAAGCCACGCTCAGCTGAAAAAAATGATTATGTATGCATATAACCCTAACCCATGAGTGAGAGCAGACTTACTGAGGCACAGGCAGATCTGCTCGGCTGCAAATGGACTTACATCATGTGAAATGAGCTTCCCTGCTGTAAGTTACAGCCCCTCTGCTGAAGAGAATATAAATATGTCCCCGTGCTTTAGGCGAGCACAACAGGGATATACATTATAGCTTTTGTCAGACCCTAAAAACATGTTTCTCGATGCTCGAGCTGTGATTATTCGACAAGCCAGAGGGCGGTCAGAACAGAGGGCTGGGATTTTTCTCTTCAAAAAAGCCCAAAATGTCTCCACAGACGTGTGATAATGGTACACGTCAACAGAGGTTAGCAGCAGAGGATGACTCCAGAGTCTACTCAGGGCTTAATGTTCATGTAATTAAATGAGACAAAGTTTTGGCAGCGGAATTATTCTGAATATAGCTGGGGCTCGGATGCCTGTGGAAAAACACCATAAATCAAAAATATTGCTCGTGACATACATCCATAAGGAAAGAGTGTGATTTTTCTTTTATATGGTTAGCGTTGTGGAAATGCCCCATAGAGAACAGTTAGTCACGGAGATGGAAGCAGACTTTTGTGTTGGTTACAGAGTGTGTGTTCTGAATGCAGAAGTGTCTGGATTGAGTGTCTCTCCAAGAAAATCCACATTTATCCTCAAATGGTGAACATCCTCTGTGAGCGCGCTGTAAAAAGGTCAGCTGCTAATCAGAAAACTGTTAGCTCAGAGGTGAACAACAGCTCTGTTGACAGAGGAGACAATGTGGGAATGAGTGTGAATGCTAACTTCCTGCATAATGCATGTGTACTCCTTCGTGCATGTGTTTGCAAATGAGAAAAGCAGCTGTTTGCAGACACATGAAAACCATTGAGGATCTAACAGGCTTAACATGAAGCTCATCAATCAACATGCTTCAACTGTAGCGGTCGCTCTGTTGGAGTTCTGTCAGAAAAGGACCGGAGGCTACAACCTTTTAAAGAACCTACATGAAGTATTTTTTAACTTTTGCATAATAAGCCCATTATCTGGCTGTATTTTTTTTAAATACATGGAAACTCATGGAAAGGTTTTAAAATTGAAGAACAAACACACATTTTGCATTATCTATTTACCAAAAAAAAAAGAATGTCATGCTACATGCTTCTCTATCACTAGTGGCTGATTCAAACCCGATAGAGTGCACATCAATCTGAATACACAGAATCACTTTATGTATTGTACCACGTGTTTTCGATTTTTTTATTTTATTTTGTATATTTAAATTTGGTGTAAGTCCTTGTCTTTTTTCGTTTATTAATGCTAAATGTTTTTTTTTAATATTTTCTTTTTATAAATCGTAATATTTTTGACCTTCTCCTACAATTTAATTTCTTATGTTGTTTATGTTTGCACCATCGTGCACGTACACAAGTAAATTATTATATGTGTAAACGTTCCTGGCAGTAAACTTCATTCTGATTCCGATTTACTTATGTTCACATTTTATCGTGGAATAATTTGTTTAAAGATGCACCAAGAATGTGTTCCCTTACTTGTGATAAACAGTTTTTTTTTGTTTTTTTTATCATAGAGAAAAATACATGATCTGTAAAATCCATACCAGCAAGCCTCCATGAGAAATGCTTGAAATGAAGGCGTGATTGTAATCATGAAATGTTGAGTTATGCATCAACATACATGGTTGCTCAGCACCTGTAGCGTAAACACACATTTACTGTTCCATAGTGCAGTCACACAAAGACCACAGAAAGGCCCTGCATGAGGTCAGAGGAGGAAAAAGGGAGAATGAGGAACAGCTTTTCTCCAGATGAACTATTATCAAGTATTTATGGTGTCAGCGAGGACCTCGCCACTCAGGCAGGCGGTGACAAATCGCTCACACAATAACCCTTCTCCCCTGCTCCCGCTGGACCCAACCAGGGAGCCATTAGAGAGGAAACAAAGCATTTAACCTCGAGGAAAACACACAAACAGACACGATCTGAGGAAACACACAGGAGGTGTGTTTGAGCCTGGGCAAACACACACACCAAAGAAAATCCATCTTAAAGGACATTTAGATTTATACCATATCACATTTTTCTTAAAGCTGAGGTATGGAACATTTTTGTCTTATCTAGAGCCACTATTAATAACATCGTATGTCTTATCTCTCTCTTGTCTTGGTTTTGAGCATAGTTTCTCTATGCAGCCCCTGAATGTTACATGAAATGCATGCATTATATTTGAATCATCCACGTCCATTTCAATACTTTCTGCTGTGTTATCTTCCGACCCACTATCAGGCGTCTGTCAGGTTAGGAATGACAGCTGTAAAAAGCCACTGGTTGCAGGCCCATTGTGGCACCTCGCCAGTTTCTAGAAATTAGATTCTGTTAACGATTCTGGTGGACAACTCTGCATGTTAATGTGAGTGTGAGATGGAAAAATCACAACAGAAATAATCACAGTTGAGGGAGATTTCAGAAATAAATTGATCAAAATGCCAGACCTCACTAAACAGTACAAATTCTGCTCAATTAATTTATTCTGAGACCGATCAAAAACACGAGTTCCAGTGAGCTCCCAATCATAGCTGGCTACCTCAAGTACATCTAAGAGATTAAATGTCACTCAAACGGTGTCTGACAGGTGACGTGTCTTCCCCTTCATTTTCTAATAAAGAACTTATGACTTCTCAGTGACGTACAGTATGGAGGAACCATGGTTTGCTTTTGCAATCCTGTTCTGCAGTCTTAATCACATGGTTAAGGCTGTGAATTTAAAACACTTGGTTAGGTTTAACAATAGATAATGGCTTGGCTTAAAATAAGCCTAGCCAATATTTTTCTAATGTTCTTTAAATCAAGGATGTTAATTTAGACTTTTGGTTTCACACGGGACACAAACAACAGTCTCCTTGGTGGAAGTCCTGAGTTCTTCTGACCCATTAAGCCTCCCCTGTCTCCTCCAGACACAGACTTCCACAAAGTTTGAGTAAAAACGTATTGTGATAAGTCTAAAACAAACTTCATCTGACACACACACACACACACACACACACACACACACACACACACACACACACACACACACACACACACACACACACACACACACACACACACACACACACACACACACACACACACACACACACACACACACACACACACACACACACACACACACACACACACACACACACACACACACACACACACACACACACACCACACACACACACACACAACACACACACACACACACACACACACACACACACACACACACACACACACACACACACACACACACACACACACACACACACACACACACACACACACACACACACACACACACACAGCTCACCACACACAGTCCGGCCTGCAGGGACCCCGCCTTGCTTCCTCCACCGGCCCGGCCCACCCTGTGCCTGACTCCGGACGACACACACCTGCTTCCACTCAGCCGCAGCCCTTTGAAGTGAACATGTGGAGGTTTCTTTCTGAGCGCCTTGGGCAGCGCTGCCCTAATTTCCCACTGTATACACAGATTACCTGTGCCTGGTTAATACAAACAGAGGGATCATCTAAATGTATGTGAACGCCCCTAATGGCCGTTGCCAATTGGTCCTGGAACAGCGCTGTTGGATCTGGGATGGCTGCACCTAAGATTCGCACTGCAGTTATTCGTCAAAGGGATTACACAGGTCTGCAGGGGTTGTTCCACGACTCAGGAGTTATTGGTATGGGAGCCGTACATACTTATCATGCATATCTTTCACCCCTTTCTGGGGGATTTGGAATGAGCTGCCTCTACTTATTCATAAGCTAAACATGAAACTATTCCAACTTCTTAAGAGGTTTGGATATTTTCATGCAATCAGCGAAGATTTCCTTGGAAGGATATTTCGAAATTGACTTTTATTCTGCTTGGCAATGCTGTTGACTTTGTGTAGATTAACTCCAGGCAGCAGCACTACTGCAAATAATGAAAATGTAAGCTGCTCAAATTGAAATGTAAGTGATTCCCATGTCAAAATAAAATGATATTCATTGATTTGCAAAGTTTTGACATATCTCTGTCCATTGAAAGATTTCCTTCCACTTGGATCCGATGCATGCACATTTAGCAAAAACCTCCAAATGTCACTCTAAATGAAAGACAACCACAAAACAGTGTGGGATGCACTTAATGAGTTTAAAAGTAAAGCAGCATCTGTTATGAGCCTTCATGAGTCAGACTGACAGGTATGGCCAGAAAATCCACAGTCGTCGAAAAACAAGCTGCTTCCCACAGATGTTGCTGACAGATGACAGTTGCTGGGCATTCTCAAAGCCGCCAAGAAGAAAGGAGAGCTCCCGCTTTGCACCTGATAGAGTGCACAAAGGCTTTCAGGCAGCGGGCCCGGGAATTCAGCTCCGGCTCTGGGAAGCCAGAGAAAGCCACCTGGAGGGACAGCACCGCCAAAAGAACTCCTCCTCAACAATAACTTCCCTGTGAATCGGCCCACTCTCATGCCGCACTTTGTTAATGAGGATTGGGTGCGTGTGTCGGGTGATTGTGAATCCTCATCGACAGCAGATGCCTGCCTGTCTGCCTCACCTGCTAAACCCCCTTTAAACAAATCATTATTCTCAGGGACGTTCGCCGCAGGTTGACAGATTCCCATGATGCACGTTCGTAAGCCGTTCACGTTTCAAAGACGAGCGTCCAGGAATCGTCCTGATGTGCAGCTGCGGCTCCACCAGAAGCCGATCCATAATGGGGAAATCTATGATTTACATCTGGCATGACGCAAATTACGGCTGAGCTTCAGCCGGCGTTCCTGGGCCCGTGCAGACGCTGGCGTCGCGGAGGGACTGCAGAAGATGTCAGGCGCACGGAATCACTTCAGACTCTTGACAAATTGCCGTCTTTGATTTTATTGGTGTTTGACCTTGAAACTGATGTGGGATCCCTTCATATTATGAGAGGGTATAAATTATGAGCCAATGTGTTTTCAATAGAGCCCAGATCCATCCGTGCTGGCTGTTTACAAGCGTTTTGAAGTGGTTATTCGGGGAGTGCCATAAGTGAGAAGGACAGGGATCGCCTTTCCAAAAGCGTTCTTCAGGGCAGACAGGGCATCCTTAAAATCATTTACAATATATCCTGTGCTGCACCGTAATAGAATCTAAGCCAGACTGGCAGCCATGGCTTAAAGCTTTCAGTGTGTGTAATTGTCTCTAACTGGAAACATCTTGCTTTCCATCATAATATGTGATATACTGCGCTGTAAAAGAGGGCTATGACTAACTGCAAACCAGGATTGTGATATCCCGGTCGACAAAGGTTACCAAAATAGACACAGACCATAAAGGAATGTCATAAAAATATCCAGCTTCAATTTCAATCGAGCCCTATGAAAATAAACTTTATACGTTGGTTTTAAATTCTGTTTTAATGATTAATGGAGGCAACATTTCTGATTTCAAAGGCTGCAGAATTGTTCCGTGCTGTCGTTTTTAATTCACAAAATTCGGAAACGTGAGGTATAGTCCTATGCCAATACGCCTGGAATAAACTAGTGTTTCTCCTTGTTGAGTGTCCTCAATCATCCTCAAAGGTGAAGATACTAATACAATACATCCTTATACATTTTTGCTGTGATTGTGCTCTGACCTGTGTCTGCCATTCAACAAACAAATCAATACAATATCAGTGAGAGAACCATGCTGGTAGCTCAGTGGGGATAAACACAGGCAAAGACCTGAGACCATTCAGCCGGTGGTCCTGTGCAAACACACAAAAAAAAAACATGCATACACATTAACGATCACACCTGAACATAGGTCTAGTCAAATGTATTTTCAATGGAAAAGTTGTCGTCAGATATATCCTGGTGCTGCCATGTTTCCCTAAAGCAAATGAAAGCACACTGTAGATATTCGGTTTGACTCCTAGCTAACGCTGTCAGCTCGTCCATTAGCCAGTGATCTTACGTAGGACAAAGAAAGGCTTTTAGAAATACTGTAATTTCTTTGAACAAGAAATAAAAAAAAACATTATTTAAAGTCTCATCCGAATTGTATAAATGACATTGTGCAAAATGTTATGAAGCTAAGTAAACTACAGGTGTGTGTGTTTCTTTATTAAGCACCAACCCACCACTGACTTGCCTTTGTGATGGATTACAGCCTCACACACAACTCGGCCCCATCAGCATATACATGGGTATGCCATTTCCATAATCCAATTTATATCAAAAGGCACAATTTATTATCCCTCCTCTCCCTGCGCTCCCCCTCCGCCCCGTTTTCTTTCTCCCAGGCTATGATGAGGTACGGAGAAACAAAAAGGATTAGGTTACCAGGAAATTGAAAAGGTGCAAGAGCAGCCAGAGATGTGAGATTAGTTTGGTTTATAACACATATCCTGATGAGGATAACACGTGTGTGTTTAACACAGAGCGTGAGAGGGTCCGGCCTACGGGGTGTAGTTGGATGGAAGGTGCTGATAGACTGAGCGATACCTGCCGATAAATGAGAAAGCAGAGAGGGGGTGGGGGGGTTGTGTTTGGGTCAGTGTTGTGGTTTGGTCCTCGGTAAGGTGAGGCATGAGTGCATGTGTTTACATCTGATTATAATACAGTGCACAGGGAGGAAGTGTCTGTCAGAAGAACTGTATTGTAAAAAATGAGTCTTCTATGCTTCAGTACAAAGGGGCAACCTTGGAATCTGATAAGGGAAGCCATTACAAAAGCATTATTTCTAATGGCCAGCAAGGAGCAACTCCTCTACTAGCTTAAATAAAGTCAGATTTAATTTATCTTACTTTAATTTAATTCAACCAGGATAAGTCTCATTTAGATTAAAAATGTCTTTAACAAGAAATTCCTGTCCAAGATACTGTATGCACCAACGCAGTTACAGACAACAATTTGATGAACGGAAAACATATCATGGTCACAATCAGAAACGTCAGAGCTGCCTGCTTCTCGGCCATTTAGAAGCACTTTCAGTTTCAGCTCATTTTGCAGCTGGTTCCAAGCAAATGGAGCAGCATAACTAAACACCCTTTATCTCAGCTCAGTGTGGACTTATGGGACACTTTGTAAAAACAAGTCCTCAGAGCTAAGGTGATGAGTTCCTGTGCTTTTCCAAAGAATACAAATCTGTAGAATAAGGATATGGTTTAGTCTTCAGGTGGTCAGACTGTCCAACCCTACAAGGAGCAATGGTGCAGAACAGTTAAAAGGTTTGTAAACAATCTCCATTCCCCATGGTAGTGTAGGCTTTTAGAAGATGCATTCATATAAACAACATCACATCATAGTTTAGCACAGACATACAGATAGAAGCGAAACAAGTCTGTTTTTGGATTCGAAACAAATTCAAGACTTCTTTCTAGAGTAGAAACCTGGATGTAATGGTATAGAGGTCTATACCAAAATGACCAGTAAACATTTCCCTAATGTTGGTCTCAGTTTGTAATTTCAAGTCTTCTTTTATATGTTCATTTTGAAAATGATGGTCGCTACCTTGTGATTGACAGGTCACTTCCAGAGCGTTGCCACCTCAGCGTTCTTCAGTGTTCGGTTGCACTAAAAGACACTTTAACCTGCAACACAACTGGGAGCGAATCATGAGTGAGACGTGAGCGGTGCGTTGGCGTTCTGTCATTGAACACACCCTGACTCCTCGCCTGCCGCCTGTCAGCAGTGATTCCTGGGGAGCTGAGTGGACAGGGGCTCGCTAACGTTCCTCCATCATTTTACTGAACTGAAATAGTATGTATGCCAGCTCCAAGGGGAGGAAATCAACAGTGTTCGTAGGCCTTTGAGTTAATGATTTATTATAAATCAATGTAGAGGCGGTTTTAAGGAATAGTGTGATATTTGTATCATAAAAACAGCTGTGTATCAATATTACACCTCCCGAAAAAATTGTCTTGAAGTGTAAAAATGAATGGGGTGTTGCTGTAGGGGTTCTTGACCAATTTTACTGGGGGGGGGGGGCCGTGCTGGGGCCAGGTATATTATGAGAGGAACACATTTAATGAGGGACAAAGGAGACAAAGACACTGTTCAACATTTGGAGTTCAGTTTAAAGTCATAGCCCACAGTGGAGGCAGTGTGAGTTGATACATTCAGAGGAATAGAAGGGCACACTTCAAATAAGTTATTGCAGTATGCAAGTTTAAACCTGCCAGTGGCCATTTCATTTGGTCTTTAAGGAACCTGTTACCTCTAATAAATCGCACGAGCGTTTGTTCCTTCAGGGAAATTTGGTTCGGGGATGGCCGTGTGGAAAATAAATGAATAGAGACCCCAGAGAGCGGGATGTGCATGCAGATGATATGTTTCTGTTAGAGATTATTTTTGTAATAGGTGCACATTTGTATGAATAAATCAGTAACAGTGTGAACGGTGTGTGTGTGTGTGTGTGTGTGTGTGTGTGTGTGTGTGTGTGTGTGTGTGTGTGTGTGTGTGTGTGTGTGTGTGTGTATTTACGTGCACAGTGTCAGCAGGAGGTCTCTTCAGAAGCGCTCCTGCTGAGAGGACCCTGGGTTTGCTCTCCGTTGTAATAACCTCTCTGTAATTATTGACTAATTATGGTGAATGAAACTGCTTCTAATAATTTATGTTATCTCCAGAAAGACAAAGAAAATGTGTAAAGACTCTGTGTAGGTGCAGGAAAATAATAATACTGCCATGTTTCCCGTAGCTTAACAGACAATAGGTACAACATAATGTGCAATTAAACATAGTCATTAACTCAGATTTTCCTATTGTCGTTATCCTTTCCATAATGACATTCAATGTTCAATGTCAATGGAGACCTCAAGCCAGCAGCTCACATGTGATAATAAAAGAATGCATTGGGATTGTGACTTTATAGCCTCCACTGAGCCAGAAAATCTGAGGTGAGGAAAGAAAATGTGCATATCTCTGTTGTGCTAATGACACTTCCCGGCCAAAGCAGTCCAGTCTGTACAATTTATGGAGTGTATGTTTGGTCAAACTAGTAAGGCCAACTGCAATAAATATTTTGTGAGAATCTGTTGTATAATTAAAAGTGACCCAAGACCAACCAGCCACAGAACAAATGGGATTTGATATATAACTGATCTGTCTAAAGAACTGCTACAAAACAAATTAAATAAAGATCTTGGTGCAGAAGACGCAAAATGAACGGAAATGTTACAACTTACGTATAAAATCACTATAAATGAAACTACTAAGTTTAATTCAGTAAACAAAGAATGCATTATTGTGGGGATAAAATACACAATTTTGACACCAGCTCCCCAGATAAATGTTTAAAATGCTGTATTCCAAGTCACTCCCTCATATATGCCTTATAAAATTGAAAATACTTGAGGCGGGGGGGGGATATTAAAAGATGGATTCCAAGAACTTGTGATTGAAAAATGTATTTTTCCCCCACTGATTTGCCTCTTTTAAAATACTGGAAAAATAAGACACCCAACTGGAAGGCAAATCCTTTTTTCGTCATTAGTTTAGAGGTAGTTGATTATAAAAAACACTTTTCTCAGTACTCAAAGTCGCTTTACAAAAGTGCAATTAAAGCTGGAAAAAAAAATGGAAAAGCAGCGAACAAAAAAGGCTAGAGTCATCTCACATCCGGGTGTCATGATATTGCAAAACTGGAAGAATCAGGAAGCACTTACTTAACTGATCTCTACATAACCCTAACCCTACATAACAATCATTGAATTATGTAACAGAATCAGAATCCCTGTGAATGCTGCCAGCTTTGGCCACTATCCAGCAGATACAAAATGAACTCTCAAAGGAATATGTCAGCACACTGTGATTGTGAGTATTGTGACAGTGGTTTGTGCTAAGTTAGACCAACCCATGGTCACAACAGTGAATTATTGTCTGTAGTAACTCAGGGAAACTACCACTGCTTTTTCAAAGTTATTTAAAAAAATGTTATTCTTTAATTATGTTTTCTTGTTGATTTGTGTATTGTTTTTTAAATGTATATATTTTTTCTTCCTTTTTTGCAGTACATGGTTTTATATTTAACTTGTAATTCTGTTACCATTTGTATTGAATGCACCAATAAACCATTGAACAATTCCTCCTCAGGCACTCTAGCCTATAATATGTAAGTTTGTAAGTTTTACATTTTCTACATAATGGAGGAGCAGATGGATGATGTGCAGATAACCAAAGAGGACATTCCAAATTCCAGATATGTTCTAACACTGATCAATCACATGTTCACTTATCCACTGGGTTTAACAAAAAAATGACATTACCTCAATAATATCCAAATCACCACCCCATTCCTTCTGAAAGTCCGTATTTGCATACGTCTTGATACAATTAGTTTTTAATTAGATTATCTGCAATGTTTGATCATTATATTTCAGTATCAATACTTTTTTAACACAAGGCCATCCATGGGCTCCACACCTGCTTTGTCACATTCCCAGGTTTGATTATTATTGCTGATAGCAGTGATGGCTGAAACTAAAAAGGTTTCTAGCTGTAGGTTATAAAAGGAGGAACATAACTCAGCATAATGTATGAACTAAAAGCTGTAATAATTGTGGGTGATGTGGGAATGCAGTGCTCTAACCTCCAGTCAGCGTGTAAAATGTGATTACTGTGATGAGTCCCCTCGGCATCATCACAGCTTCCCTTCATTTCCCTCACCCTCTCCTGTGCACATAATGCAATATCAGACTTTATTTTGGCAGTGAGACTCAGTTAACCTCCGCTGTGTTTCCAATGTCAAACTCATGCATCTGCAGCGATTCATGGCATCAGGAAACAACTCTAAGATCTACTATCTGCTATGTAGTGCTTTCAAACTCATGGGTTAGGCTGCTATTATGTACCTCTTCCTTGTGCTCTCCAGAGGACATAAAGCCATCTGAGGGATACATTTGGCAGCAAAGTCTCCTTAGGTGAGAAAGGATGGAAATCATTTTTAGACGAGTGAGTAGGCAGGGAGGATGGAAGAAAGAAAAAGTGTAATCCTCGTTGCCTGTGTTAGATCAGAGGTGTTAAAGGAAGGTATTATGCTGGAATTAACCTTTAGAGGGCTAATTCAGTACTCAGCTCTACCATTACACATAGATGATGACACATGCATGAACTCCCACTTACCTCCATGTTTGTTCTTATCAGAGCCGCAGAAACCTGGCAAGCCTGAAGCTTAAGCCAATAGCCACCTGACCCCGAATATAGGCTCTAAATGAACAACATGCTCAAACTATTAAGTACCTTGTTTATCTTTCTGTTTTTATATTGTGACTTGAACTGCACAGAACAGACATTTATTCTATGCGTAATTCCACAAGACCTTTCAATTCCTATCTCTCAAAGTCACTCATAATAATATCTAACAACATTATAATGCAATCCACATGTGGTTAACATAAGTGACCATGCACTGAGCACTTTGAAAAATTCCTACAGCTGGTAGATAGAGGTGGTTTCCAATTGTGCTCAAACCCAAACATCTCACTGGCCGTTTCTCAATGTCGAGTAAAGCTGCTGCAGAGCCACTATTTCAAGTATACTACGTCATCGAGTGGCGCCGAAGGACTGTTTAAATGCCCAGCATTCAGTGCCACTCGATGACATAGCATACTTGAAATAGTGGCTCTGCAGCAGCTTTACTCGACATTGAGAAACGGCCACTGTGTCTGATAATATCTGCTAATGCTAACATGCTCACGATGATAACACTAGCATGTTCATCTGAGCAGATCACATCTAAGCACGGTCTATGCCAGTGGTTCTCAACGGACCCATTTTGAGATGTGTTTTTTCGTGTGGAAAAAAGTCAAACTTTTATTTTGAAGGCCCGTTTTTCTACCGCTGTGCATGCAGTAGGCGTTGGACTGGAAGTACCGGAGACCATAAACGGTTTTGAGAACTTCTGTCACGTAGTGATCATCTTCTCAATAAAACATCTTTGCTGATGTTTTTTCGAGTCTTCTGGCCAATCAGAATCAAGATTGTTGCCGGAAGTCCCCACGGAGAATAACTTTGCGGTAGAACTATTCTTTATACATCCATGGGTACAACTTCAGATCAAAATGAACACATAATGAAATATGACCCCCGGTTTGATGATTGACAGGTCACAGAACAATGGGAGCTATCTACCCTTACCCACAATTTAAAGTAAATCACACAGACTATCTCCTCTTTGCTCTTCTCTCTGTGAGGAGCAGCAAGCTGTCAGAACAAAGTGAAAAACAAACAATGGCATCATATATTATTAATATGTCGGGGAGTAATAGATGTATTTATTTTCTTCTCAGAGTGTACCAGAATGCGTAGTTTATATGTTAGTATTTCTAAAAATCTCCTGTGGGAGAATCCCCCAGACCCCCCTTCTGGGGTTGGGTTTTCAGCATGTGTGCCTTTTTATGTTATACAGTTCAGCTTTGATTCCATCATCTCATTAAACCTTATTTAAAGCATTCTTTAGTTCTGTGAAGGGATATATGCACTGGACTTCACTTTCATTAATAATATATGCTGAAAAGCGTATAAATTACAGCACGATTTTTTGTTGAATAGATTTGAGTGGTTCAAAATGTCTGGACGTGATTTATTGACAAAGGAAAAAGTGGGTCCCAAGGCCGGACCAGTTGAGAACCACTGGTCTATGCTATTTACATACAACAGAGACATATATTGGTTAAAACACAGTAGTCCAAACATGTTAAGTGTTATGTATGTCGGCCATGCTAAAATTAGCTCAGGCTGTTGGGCATGACATTCATTTTGGACAGATGTTGTGATAAAACAACATATTAGACAAAAACTACAATCTTGACCTGATGATGGGGCTTAATGAAAAGTCAGACAATCACTAAGATTAATAAAACGTTATTTGGACAAATGAATGAAGGTACTACATACACAAAAATGCATCCAATCGTTTTTGAGATATATTTAAATAAAGGCTAGAGGAAAGTCTGGGGACCATACATTTCCCAATTCCTTGTAATGACATGTAATGGTGATGGAGATGTTTCAGTGGATGCTACAGTGTGGCCTGAGCACTCTTTTACATGTTCTTTGTTTCCAGCAGTGGTCAGAGCCAATCCAGGCGTTTGAACCTTAGATGGAAAGTACACACCAGCACTGAAAATCAGAGAATGACTTAACTTCCTCATCCTCACCTCTCCTTCCTCCTGCTCTACAGACCCCTGGGCTGATCTGTCACATATTTCTGTCAGCAGGAAGAATCCAAGTGCCCGAGGAAAAAAACCTCGACCACACACACACACACACCACCCACACCACACACCACACACACACACACACACACACACACCACACACACACACACACACACACACACACACACACACACACACACACACACACACAACACACACACACACACACACACACACACACACACACACACACACACACACACACACACACACACACACACACACACACACACACACACACACACACACACACACACACACACACACACACACACACACACACACACACACACACACACACACACACGCGTTTCATTTTTGAATGTGACTTTTTCTCCGGATCGTTCTGAACCAATGAATAACACCACAGACTGTGCTAAATAGACTCTTTACTTTTTTTTACTCTGACATATCCCCAAAGCTGTTGAAAAGACAGCGGGGGATAAAGCCAACCTTCAACACAACTTGAAACTGAATGTCAGGTGTGGAGATTTCAATCGCTGCTCTCAGATTATACAGGGCACTGGAAGTGAGGGAGGAGAGAGGAAGCAAACACAATGTATTATTCATCGTCCACCTTGTGCCAATGTATTCCTCAAATAACAAGGATACAAACTGGCACAGATCGCAGTATGTGGGCTGCTGTTTTGTCTGTTCCCTGGCTGTTAGAGGTGTGATGGGCTCTAACACATCTGAGCAGCTCTCCCGGCCATCTCAGAGGGCTGGTAAACAGATTTATGCAAACACACGGTTAAAACACACATTATTAATATGATCTTGGCTGAAAGTTCACTAGTTGTAGAGCTTCAAAGCACATATCATTGTTTTTTAACCTGTTAAGCCCCAAGCCTGTTTTTCAGGTTTCAGGCTCGAAAATGACATTCCCAGAACAAATGACTATATCTTCACTTCTAAAAAGGGGTAAATTAATAATATTTTTTCTCAAAGCAATTATAAACCTGTGAGTTGGATGTAGAAAAGTCAGAATCAATATAGATTTATTTTTATTTTAACCTGTTAAGCACCAAGCCTGTTTTTCATGTTTCAGGCTCGAAAATGACATGCCCAAAACAAATGACTACAACTTAACTTCTAAAAGGGTTATATGAATAATTTCTTTTATCAAAGCAAGGTTACATCTGTGAGTTGGATGTAGAAGTGTCAGAATCAATATAGATGTTTTTTATTTGAAAGAAAATTCAGATTTTAGTCCGTCCGTCCAAAAAAATCACATTACTTATAGTGAAAACCACCCTTGAATGATCGGATAGTAGACTACAAGCTTTAGGAATCCAAACTATAACATATAATAAGTACCCTGTATCAAGATTGATGCAAAACAAGTGACATTTGACCTTTTTAGAGAGGTTTAGCACAAAAAAAAACACCTCTGGGGTCATTTGGGTGGAAATGGGTGTATTTGCCGTTTCTCTGGAACCCATTGGTCGATTTTGCCCCACGGTACTAATGCGTGTTTTACCGTGTCATTTAAGTGTACTTGCGTTACTCAAACTAGACAAGCTGGCAAGGATGTGGGACTTATGTCTTTGTAGATACCAACAAAACAACAAGAAAAAGCATATTTTACTGTGATATAATTGCAATACTATATGCTCATCGGACTCATCTCTGGTGGGGATGAGTCTGCCTACAGGTGGGAGATGGACCATGACCTGGTGCAGGGGCAACCACCTGGAGCTGCAGTCTGCCATCCCTCCACGACCTGCACGCCTCCAGGACCCTGAGGCGGCCAGGGAAGATAGTGGCCGACCCCTCCCACCCTGGACACAAACTGTTCACCCCCCTCCCCTCTGGCAGGAGGCTCAAACATCCAATCACAGAGCTTGAGGACTAATCACGGGGTTTGTCAAACAAAGCAGAGAGAATACTTACTTCCGGGTGTAAAATTCTCTTAAGCAAATACTATGAGCTGCTCCGACCCTCGGTCCTGACGGACTCCAACTTGTGTTTATTAATCAAACAAATAAATAAACACAAGGATAATTGTGTCTTGTTGTTGAGTAAATAACAGTGTGTGGTTTAGAAAAGAATACAAAATTAGAAGGAAAAAATGATGAAACAATACAGATTTCAGTATTCTGAGCCCCTACTCTCCCCCTAACTGACAGCAACAAAAGTCCGACATTATTCAATTAAAATAAAGAAGTAAAAACAATAAGTGTGGCTTGATATTGAGTTAGAAAAAGGTTGATACACGCTGTGAGAATGGATCTGCGGAGAGCATTTCGCCGAGATCCCAACTCGTCTATTACCAACGTTCAGGGAGCTCTATGCAAGTCAATGGGACTCCCTGATAGTTGAAACTCTACGCTAAAGGGCCCCCCCTTGCGTAGGAAAGTGACGACAGGGACCCTGACATAATGTCAACATAGGCCGAGTTGGGAGTGAGAATGTGTTGCCCTGAACACAAACTCTTGAATAAATGTGGACCAGCAACAACGTTTCACTTTTTCGAGCATTGCTAGCTAAATGTGTTGTTCAGTTGCTGCTCTCAGTGGTTTCATTAGGTAACAGCATGGAGCAAACAAGAACACTTTCACACAGGAAAGCTGTCAGCACAGAATCTAAAAGCTCTTGAATGCCATTGTGTGAGGCATTTACATGTATGACCTCTTCCGCCCCGGGGCTCTTGTTGAGGAGATGAGTGTTTACTCTAATGCACCATAGCCGGGAACAGAAAAAGGAGCCGCAGTCTTTAAGCTCTGGCATGTTATTCTGTCCTAATCTTCCTGGTTACTCTGAAAGCGTGGTAAAGATCTGATCCCATGTCTCAGCCTCTCCCATGTTGGCCAGCTCACTTACCACTCTGGGTAAGTCTCTTTCACTTATTGGGAAAAGGTTCTGCAAGGCAAATTGTGTTTTTATGTTCCAGGAAATAAAACATGATATGAACCTGAATGCTGTCCTTAAAATCAGGGCAATTTGAATTCTAAGTATAAATTAAATAACTTATGTGTAATGTGATCACTTGTTGTGACAGATTTTATTAGGGGATTAGAGTATGTTCCAATTCCTCCGACTGTCCAAAAAACAGTCCATGCAGCTTTAAAAGCTGGAAATGAACATTATTTGTCTTGCTAATAAAGAGTCCCTCATGTTTTCTGGGGTTTTCCCTTTCCTGTCGTGTGTTCTATACTGTAGGTCTTTGTGCATGATAATGGTCTGCAGAGGCTAAAATCCCTGTGTTCCCTCCAGAGGGAGTTTCTCTCCCACACACTCCCCCCCCCGCCTGAAACACCTCCATTGGACTCCTTTGTTTATGTCCGTAACCTAATGACATCACTATGCAACACCACACTTCTATTGGCTAGCGTTTCATCACATTGTACGTGATAGGCTAAGGGGCAGGACATCTCTAAGCTGTTGACCAATCACATCAGATCCGGGCAGCTAGCCAATCAGAGCAGACTGGGCTCTGGTTTCAGACAGAGGGTGAAAAGAGGTGCTGCAGCACAGGCAGTATGAGAAAAATAAAGAGCTTTTTGAACATTAAAGCATGGAGTCATGTCACAGTAGAGACACTATACTAATATGAACCTGAAAAGGAGCAGAATAGGACACCTTTCAATCTCATGAAAATACACAAGCTAACAGGTGTTAAACAAAAAGAAACATATTCCTTTACTATGAGAATACACATTTTAGCTTACTTTGAGTCAAACCAACACTGTTGGACCGGTGTAAATATTTACGAGACCTCCAAATGTATATGTATGATATGAAATACCAACATAAAATACACATTTTAATAAAAAAAAATGACCCTTTGTTAAAAGATATATCATAGCACAATGTTTATACTACATGTTCATCTCATAACGGAAAAATGCGTAGCAGTAGCAGAGTTCTCTGCAGATGGGGTTTAACTCATTTAGGAGCTCTGCGATATCATCCATTATAGAATAACATTACGCTCCTCTGGACAATATAATTGCACAGTAAGGTTGTTGACTTTACCCCCGATGTAGGGAGGCAATTTAATTCTCCGTCAATGAGCATGCATGCTTCTACCTACTGTTTACTACTCTGTACGTTGATGACATTTTTAGTAAGATTGGGATCAATTTAGGCAGCATATGTGATAAATGAATACACCATTCAAACTGCTTCTTTCTGTAGGGGTGCCGCTTGATATTAACAAACAAACAACATGGGATGAATTGTAAAATATTAGTTTGTTTGTTGCTTTCATAGTTTAATGCATTAATTCCCACTTTTCCTCATGTCACCAGAAGCTGTATTTTGCTTCATACTCGTGCTGTTGGCCTGTTGTCGCAGCGGGGATCCACTCTGATTGGTCCATAGGGGGTCTGTGACCTTTCACCTGTGGCGTGGTCAAGACCGCAGTCTGGCTGGATTACAAGCAGCAGGGTGTGTGATGGGAGAGGAGACGCATGCCTTCACTGCTGCTCACAATGAATGAAACAGCAGGGGGGGGGATACAGCTGCGAGGAGTGGGCCGGGCTTTAATGCTACTGTAGGTAAAAACAGGAAGGTGCAAACTGAAAGAGCCAGAAGGGCATGTTGAGAAATAAAAAACGACTGAGGGAAAGAGAGAGAGAGAGAAAGCACAGGATTTTGTGCACGTTTCCGCAAAAACACAGTTTACATGCCACTTGTTTTTACAGCCTTTTTTATCACTAATGTGATCCCCCGCCATGACGTACCTGTCTGTTTTCCCCGGGCAGAGCACATTCCCAGTTAACTTGTCACTTTCCCCTGCTATATCACACACACACACACAAACACTTTGTTGCAGGGGTTATCTTATCTTGTGTGCAAGCTGTGCAAGCATTTGGGGTCAAGCCAGTCAACCAAAACCCTTCAGAGTGTTCACTCCGTATTTACCTCTATAGCACATTAATCATGATTACATTTCCCAACAAATGACCCTGTTTTCTAAAAAAATAAAGTTCATTAACCTGTTGAGCCCGAGATTCCCAAGTACCGGGGCCTGCAGGTTTTTTTTTTTTTTTTAACAAAACTGTGTCTCAGGGCTTTAAAGGGGGGGGGGGGGGGGGGGGGGGGGGGGGGGGGGGGGGGGCAGAGATATGGAAAATGCACCCAAATGACCCCAGAAGTGTTTTTTTTGCTAAATCTCTCTATAAAGGTAAAATGTCACTTGTTACAGGGTACTTATTATATGTTATAGTTTGGATTCCTAAAGCTTGTAGTCTACTCTCCCATCATTCAAGGGTGGTTTTCACTATAAGTAATGTCTTTTTTTTGGACGGACACTATCATTTAAAATGTTTTACTATGTTCAATCTGAATTGACTTTAAAATAAAAAAAATCTATATTGATTCTGACTTTTCTACATCAAACTCACAGGTGTATCATTGCTTTGAGAAAAAAGATTATTAATTTACCCCTTTTAGAAGGGAAGATATAGTCATTTGTTCTGGGCATGTCATTTTCGAGCCTGAGACCTGAAAAACAGGCTCAGGGTTTAACAGGTTAACCCTAAACCCACTAAACTGCTATCTCAGTGTTGGAGGGAACTTATTTTGTCCCAGATTACAGTCTCAGTTTTGATGATCATTTAAATGTGTTTTTCTCATTTGATTGTCATAGCCCATGGTTATTGATGAAATGTAGTAGTACATTAACTTTCCTCTCTGAAATAAAATAACTGGAGCTTTTTAAAAGCGAATGAAGCCAATAAAGTTAATATTCAATTGTTTATTTTAGATTTCTTTCGGGGGAGAGTGTGCCTTTATTTCAGAGGCAGGGTTGAATTGAGGAGACAGAGAGGAGGACATTGACAAACTATTCCAGTCAAACCTGCTATTTACAGAGGGGGGGGGGGCTCTAATCACTGAGCGACCCTTTTAAGGTAACTTGTGTCTTATAATTAATAAAAAACGCTCTGAGTGCTGACTCTGTTGCAGCTGCAGTTGATAATAACACCCCCTCTCAGACGGAAAGTTCTGGTGTTACACCTATCAAAAGTAAGGTTTTGTAACAGGTAATGATTTTGTTTTAAATAAGTTTATAATAAATAAATAATGTTTTTTACATGATTTAAGTTGCAGACTTAGAACGTCAGCAATGGCTTCTGGTTTGACACTAAAGTTCAATTTTGAGATACTTTTACTTTACTTGACTATTTTCATTTTATGTTACTTTGTACTGGTACTTCACTACAATTCAGAGGTAAATGGTGTACTTTTACTCCACCACATGTATTTAATCCCTTTAGTTACTTTACAGATGTGGATGAATGATGTGAAATATAATCAAGTGTTAAATCAGACTTTAGTTCCACCTGGAGTAAATTCTCAAGCTACCCTGCAGTATACAAAGTCATTCAAACTAGCTGCACCTTTACCAGCTTTGAGAACACTTTAATGATCAATCATTATAAATCATATCATATATATTATTCTGAAATGGACCAATCTGCACAATGACTACTTTACTTTTGGTACTTTAACTATATTTTGATGAGAATACTTTTGTACTTTAACTTGAGTAACATTTTGATTGCAGGTATTTACTTGTAACAGAGTACTTATACACTCTGGTACTTCTACGTGGTTCAAGATGGCGCCTGTGTCGGCTCGCCGCTCGCTTAGCTCTCTACCTTTAGCTGTCCTGTTTTTGTTTTATGTTTGTCAGAATGTCTCTGCTCTGCTCGTTTATGATCGACAAGCTCTCCTCCACCTCAGACCCTCACTGGAGTTGATATTGCTGCCCAAACCTACATCTGGCAACCATAAATCGTCCCCCCCCCCCTCTACTGTCGGATATCCCCACTTACCTACGCCGGTCACACTGCATCCTGCCTCGCCGAAAGCGCTTTCGACGACGGGGAAAGCGTGGTGGTGCACTGGTCCATCTGAAGGCACACCTGACGGCTTCTTCTGTGTATTATCCACGCCTCGGATGTCATGGCCCTCCCGCTGCACGCCATGTGAGGGATCGGTGGATTCGCCCCGTTTTTCCGGAGCTCCGGACTCTGAGGGGCCCGCTGGCAGCTCCTCCTGCCCGACTGACTGCTCCCGGCCCGCGCGGCGTTCAACACGCACATCTTCGTCAGCTGAGACGCACTACACCTTCGGCAAGCCCGGAGCGAAAACTTTGCATGGCTTTGCTAAATGCTAGGTCGATAGCAAACAAAACGTTCCTGCTAAACGACTTCTTCACCTCTCGTGAACTGGATTTTATGTTCCTGACGGAGACCTGGGTCCACGCTGGCGAGTATACACCGTTCTCTGAACTTCTTCCTCCTGACTGTACATTCTTCAGCTCCCCCCGTGCCACTGGCCATGGTGGGGGCATAGCATCAGTGTTTAGAGCTAACCTCCAATGCCGATTGCTTCACCCTGTATCTAGCTATGCCAGCTTTGAGTTGCAGCTCTTTGAACTGAACCCGGCCTCGCCTATACTCTGCGCAGTCGTGTATCGTCCGCCAAAGTGTAATAAGGATTTCATAAATGACTTTTCTGACTTTCTGTCCGGGATCATGGTGAAATATGATCGTGTTTTGATCTCCGGAGACTTCAATGTCCATGTGTGTTGCGAGTCTAAACCTCTGGTTAGGGACTTTTTAAATCTCCTTGATTCCTTTGGTCTCGTTCAGTCCGTGGCTGGCCCAACACACGAAAAAGGACACACTTTGGACTTAGTATTATCGTTTGGACTGTCTGTATCTGTGGATGAAATATGTGCAGCAACGCGTATCTCAGACCATTTACCGGTTCTGTTTACAACCTCCATCCCTTCCGCAGGAGTCGAATCACGTGCCCCTGCGCGTCGTCTGCGTTCGATTAACCCCTTGACTGCCTCACAGTTCTCTGATGCTTTTAATGCTTCTCCGATCTGTAAATTAGATGTGAACTGTGCTTTTAATGCTGATGAGCTTATCTCCATGTTTGATTCGACATGTACACTAATACTGGATTCTGTTGCTCCTTTTACGCTTAGACGCACCAAAGTTCTATCAGAGCCGTGGCTTAATGACTGTACTCGTGCTCTCAGACGCGCTTGCAGGCGTGCAGAGAGAAAATGGAAAAAGGATAAACTCCATGTCTCCCAAGAAATCCTTCGTGCTTGCCTTTCCGACTACCAGACGGCAGTCAAAGCAGCCAAAACAGAGCACATTTCTCTGTTCATCTCCAAAAACAGCCATAAACCTCAGGTTCTTTTTAATGTCCTCAACTCTATCATTAATCCCTGTGATGTTTCTTCTATTGTCCCATCGACTACTCTCTGTGATAAGTTTCTTACATTTTTTATTGAAAAGGTATCTGCTCTTAGGCTAGCCCACACTAGTGCTACCCCAGATCCTGCTCCTTTTCTGTGCCCTGCTGTCCTCGACCACTTTGAGCCTGTATCCCTCTCTTCTCTCTCGGATGTAGTCAAGCACCTGCGGCCGACAAACTGCACCTCAGACAGCATTCCCTCTCGCCTTCTCAGAGATGTTTTTGATTCAGTTGGAGCAAGTATTTTATTACTTTTAAACACCTCTCTTACCTCAGGATGTGTCCCAGCTGCCTTCAAACATGCCGTGGTTAAGCCACTCCTTAAAAAGAAAAATCTCGACCCCTCCATTCTCGCAAATTTTAAGCCCATCTCCCAGCTACCTTTTTTATCAAAAGCCCTGGAGCGAGTAGTCTACGCCCAGCTGCAGTCTTTTTTAACCACGCATGGAATCCATGAAAAGTTTCAGTCTGGCTTCAAACCCATGCACAGCACTGAAACAGCCCTTTTAAGAGTTTTTAATGATCTGCTCCTAGCCGCCGACTCAGGCAGCCCAGCTGTCTTGGTGCTGTTAGACCTGACAGCTGCCTTTGACACTGTGGACCATAGCATCCTGCTATCACGGCTTGAACAGTCCGCTGGCATCACAGGCTCTGCCCTTGCATGGTTCAGGTCCTACCTTACAGACCGTAGCTTCTCAGTGCAGCTGGGTGCCTTCTCCTCTGCCAAAGCCCCTCTTACCTGTGGGGTTCCCCAAGGCTCGATTCTGGGCCCCATCCTTTTTCTACTGTACATACTGCCCCTAGGTTCAATTCTCACAAAACATAACATTCCCTTCCACTGCTACGCCGACGATGTACAGATATATCTGCCTCTCAAAGCAAATGTCAAACACTCACTACAGCAGCTGATGGACTGCTTAGCAGAGATAAAATCCTGGCTGAGCAAAAACTTCCTCAACCTCAACGAGAGCAAGACCGAGGTCATCTTTTTTGGACCGCAACCTCCAGCCTCTCCGGTTGATATTCTGGGCTCTATCAAAAAAAACATCCTCCCTCGGTCATGAACCTTGGAGTGACCTTCACCAGCACTTTTAAATTCGACAAGCAGGTCAGCACCGTAGTAAAATCCTGCTTTTTTAAAATAAGACTATTGGCCAAAACCAAGTCGTATTTATCTTTTAAAGACTTAGAAAGGGTTATTAACGCCTTTGTAACCTCGAGACTGGACTATTGTAACGCTCTGTATGTGGGTATGGACCAGGCCTCAATCAAACGCTTACAGCTAGTCCAAAACGCTGCTGCACGTTTGCTGACTGGCCACAAAAAGCGCGACCACATCACCCCAATTCTGGCCTCACTACACTGGCTTCCAGTTCGGTTCAGAATTGATTTTAAAATCCTTTTATTTGTTTTTAAAGCCCTAAATGGGCTGGCTCCGGCCTATATAGCTGAACTGCTCCAGCGCTACACCCCAGCCAGAGCTTTAAGGTCTGCTGACCAGCTGCTGCTGATAGTGCCCAAGACCAGGCTAAAAACCCGAGGGCACCGAGCCTTCGCAGCAGCTGGCCCTAGGCTCTGGAACACTCTGCCCCTCCATGTGAGGTCGGCCCAGAACCTAGGGGTTTTTAAATCAAAACTAAAAACACACTTCTTCTCTCTGGCTTTCTAGTTAGAGCGGAGCACGACTCCTGACTTTTCCGTGTGTTTTATTTTTATTTTGTTTTTTAAGATATATCTGTTGTAATTTATTGTCGTTTATTGTGATTTGTAGTAATGTGTTTTTATTACATGTACAGCACTTTGGCTCGACCAACAATCGCTTTTAAATGTGCTTTATAAATAAAACCTGATTTGATTTGATTTCTACTTTTAGTACTTTGTTCACCTCTGCCCCAATACATCCAGTTCTTCACCCTCCTTGGGCTGATTAGAATAATATTCAAACAAAAATAAGATTAAAGACAAAATAAATTTCCATCAACAGGTAATTGACAGTTTAGTTGCTTGGAGACATATAATGAGGTCTGGCTGCACGTATAGACGCAGCGTCAGCTTCTAGATTGTTCTCTGCTTGTGGTTGATGAGTTGGCGGTTATGATCATGTCGAGCCGCACAGACAGGAACAAATAGAAAGTGCATGTTCTTGCATGCTAATGTTGCCGAGCACACACAAAGAGTTAAGTGACTCTTACTTAAATAACCTGTGTGTGTGTGCTTCTGTCTGTAGGCACTTGTCTCGCTGTCAGGTCTCAAGTGAAGCGCAGTCACAAAGCTCGGGATTAGGCTAATTATTTGTCTTTGTGGTCTCTGGAAAGTTTGTTATTGTTTTATTATTCTGTCTCTAACACTCCCTATAATCCCCATTATCTGAAGATTACCTCATTTGAGAAGAATTCAATAGGTATTCCCCTCCATTTTTACCTTTCTCCGAGAACGAAGTCAACAGGGTTACACACACACACACACACACACACACACACACACCACACCACACCACACCACACCACACCACACCACACCACACCACACCACACCACACACACACACACACACACACACTAGGGGTTTCACCGACTAGTCGACCTTTACCACTAGTCGGCGCTGTAGACCCTAGTCAACTAGTCGTGAACAAAATGGAGATAAACGAGGTGCTGCAAAATGCTCCCAAACACGTCCGACATCCATATGTATGGCAGTACTTCAACGAAGATGTAACCAACTCCACAGTGAAGTGTCAGTTGTGTACAGCTGTACTGAAGTACAACAAAAATACATCTGCTATGCGCAACCATCTGAAAATGACAGCTGACAGCTAGCACTAGCAAAATGCTAGCACCAGTGAGCAACGGACCGGCGTCAGCACTGGACAGAGGCAGACGAGCATTATTGATTTTTCCAAGCACCCCGTTACGGACAAAAGAAGACAGCAGATAACAGACTTGCTTATCAACTTTGTCGTCAAGGATGTTCGGCTCATTTTTTGCTGTAGGTGAAGAGGAGATCGCAGACAACGTTGGAGTGGAGCTGGCAGAAACAAGTTGCAAAAAGGCGAGACTGGAGTGTGACTTTGAACAGATGTTTGGAGCTCATTTTGAGAGCAGCAGCAAGAAAAAACGGGTCAACAGTGATGCGGATGATGAGCTACGGGATTACTGCCAGCGGACACCGCATATCCCCACAATGGATAACCCACTGGAGTGGTGGGCAGAAAACGCGCACCGCTTCCCCCGTTTAGCCAAACTTTCGAGGAGCTACCTGGCTATTCCAGCCACAAGCACCCCGAGTGAGAGGGGCAGGCAACACTGTCACCCGACAGCGGTCAAGCCTCCTTCCCTCACATGTCGATGCGTTGGTGTTCCTCAACGCAAACCAAAAATCTGGAAAGGTGGATGTTATCGCGGAGGACAGCGATTAAAGTGTTGCGCAATGCGCTGTTGCGCACTGGATTTACGTGGCATTTATGTAAACAGAGTTTTTTGCTGTAGATTCTGGTGAGTCCAGTTACTGTTTGTTATTTACTAAGGCCCCGGCCCCACGGGAACGCATACGGCAAAACGCATAGGATTAACGCAAACGCAATCGCCAAAAAGCTTCCGTCCACACGCAATATACACCGGATAGTGTCTGCCCACACGAGACAGCTCCGTTTAGCTCCAACCGCTGGAAAAGCTGCAGTACATATGCCGAGCCTGTACGTGGCGCTGTAACTTCCTCCACAAAAGCAGCAACTTCCTCCACAAAAGCAGCGAAGAAGAATGGTTGTCATGGCTGCACTTCTGTTTATTCTCCGCGGTGGGGGCCGAGGGAACCGGGCAGAGTTTTTCGCCGGTCAACGTGTGTTAAAGTTTAAATCTTCCGGACAAAATTATAAAAGTGCCGGTCAAAGGTCTTCTTTGTTATTTATTAAGCTTTAAAACAAATGAATAACGACTCTATATAATGATATATAATAATAAAATACACAGAGCCTCTCTTTTTCCTCTCTTCTGACAGCGTCAGTGTCTGTCTCATGCAGCAGCTGATCCAGTAATGAGTGACCCGACAGTAAAAATAAACATATTTATAACTAGTTTAGGTAGTTTGAGAGGTAATTAAAATAGCTAAGGGTGATGATCTGACTTGAAGTGTGTGTTTTGCTCCCGCTGCATCACAGCGGGAGGAGCTGCGTGTCTCCGTCCTGTCAGATTAGACTTCACTCGCGTTTATGTCCATATCAAGATAAAGATAAATAATCTGAATTCAGTGTGCAGTGTACTTTTGCGGGGGTGAGCAGCAGAGGTGGGGAGAGGCGGGGCTATTGCGTCGTCATTATCAGAAAATGACCGTATAGAGGCGATCACACGGAGCCGTTGGACCCCCGAGAGCGCTCCGCTCCCAGATCTATCCACCTTTGGACCCGTTTCTATCGTTTCGTTACGGCCTCGTGTGGCAAAAAGGGCTATACGCAAGAGAAATATGCGGATACAACCCGTTTTCGTTCCCGTGGGGTCGGGGCCTAAGTCCAGTTACTGTTTGTTATTTACTCAGCCATGTAACACAAATTAAAATGCAGTGTTTAATGTAACTCTATGAGTTCCAATATAAAATACAGTTTTACACCTCTCTTTGTATGTCTTTATTATGACGTAACGACTAGTCGACTAGTCGACTAGTAAATATTGGCAGTTGTGAAACCCCTAACACACACACACACACACACACACACACACACACACGCAGGGGCGCCCATTGGGAATACCGGGATATTTCCCAATGGGCCCCCCCCGTTGACAATTGACTAGCTGATTTTTAGTCCCAGTCCGCCCCTGTGGTACCGAAATGTTCTATTGGAGGGATGAATCTAATTAATGTGATATGGATGGGGGGGCAGGCGGCGAGGTACACATGATGTTTGTATAACAAATCGTGGCATTGAGTGAAGGGTTGAAACAATTGATGATTTATGGCGGGCGTACCCATGGCACACGTGCTGGCGTCAGACACATCATGATAACATCATCCCACAATCCCCAGATAATCTGGTGTCAATATGCCACAGTCATCTGCATAATGCAACAGCGTGGCAGATCTGCACTTCATAGCAAAGGTCTGATTTAAATGCTAAATGAACCAGTGAGGTGAAACAGGTTGAAGGATTACAAGTGCAGCAGATTTACGACGTTATATAATAATAGATTACATTTACATTTCTCCTGTAGGTTCTCAAAGTTATCATGGCAGCAGCTATAATCAATACTTTATATCTGTAATCGATGTTTGCATTAAACTTGTCTATATTTCACCTCCCCATTTCTGTTCATATATCATTATAATAGTTGTTACTGTATATTTATTTTGGGGAGCTTTTATTTTGATACGTTTAAAAAAATGTATATACTCCTTATACCAACAATTTCTGTAGATTGGCGCTACGAGCGATACTTTAAACATTGAATTAAATATGTGAAAAATACGTTTAACAGAGGCTCAAATTGTATTTTGTTCAGGTCAGAAATGTTGTGTTGTAATGCCGTGTGTAGATGTAATTTTGATCATATACAGCACATTAGCTAAATTTGCTATCTTACCGAACTGAAGCTATGCTAATAGAGCAGATCTCTGTTGTCCTCCCTTACAGGTGTGATGTTGAAACCCTGTCAAGTAATGTTGCTGTACTGATATTCTGTACAGTTAGTTTTCTTTGTGTTTTTTTTATGATAATTGTATTTTTTCCAATACACATTTGTTATGCTTCAGTGTAAGCTAATGTTCAGGTTTTAAATATAAATTCATAAAGAAAATGCCATTATGATAAAAAAAATAATATCTCTGTAATCACAGACTGATTTGGAAATATGAAGACACGCTAAGCTCAGTATTTAGAGTGTTAAAATAGTCAGTATTTGACTTTTTGTTTTTCAGGTGGACTGAAGCAAGACTTCACATGAATGCAAATGATGCTTTGTAATGTGTAAAAAGTAGGGCTGTCAAGTTAACGCGTTAATAACGCGTTAACGCAAAAAAAAATTAACGCCACTAATTATTTTAACGCGATTAACGCATGTGTATTTTTTGTCCTCGGCCGCCGTAGTTTCAGAGCGCATCGAGTTTAAAATACCATCGACAAGCTGATGCTGACAGCCCCGCTCCTGCTGCCCGCTTGTGGCAGACCACACTTCCACGCTCACCGGGAGGCCCGGACTGGCCATCGGGAGGACCGGGAGGGAGTGTGTATGTGTGGCGCGACTCGCGCGAGCAAGGCACACCTTACGTGTTGTTGTTGTTAGCATCTGGTGCTAGCTAGCTGCGCTAACGGATATAAGGAGCTGTTTCAATGACATTTCGCCGACAACTGCGCCGAGCACTTGACTTTATGCAGGTAGCCAGACAGTGGGACATTGTACGAAAAGTCAGCACACTCAGCACGGATAGTACGTGCAACATGATTGCAGCATCCAGGCAGCTCCCGTTGGAGCATATATGCCTTGAGCTCCACACACACACACACACACACACACACACACACACACACACACACACACACACACACACACACACACACACACACACACACACACACACAGTATTATTGTATGAGAGAGGTTCCAGGTTGAATTGAGGCGAATATTTGTAATGTTCAGAGGTTGTTGTGTTTAATATTCATGACAATATTTGTCATTGTTCAAATGATAATAAACAAACATATAAAGCATATTTGTCCACTCATATGTTGATAAGAGTATTAAAAACTTGAAAGATATCCCTCTAAGGTACATTTAGAACAGATAAAAAATGTGCGATTAATTTGCGATTAACTATGGACAATCATGCGATTAATCGCGATTAAATATTTTAATCGACTGACAGCCCTAGTAAAAAGGTAACTTTGATCAGGTTAGCCTTTAAAGCTTTTTAAAATGTTGTATCTGTTGTTTGCATCTTAGCAGCTTTATTCATTTCAAGCATGACCACCTGTGGTTACAAAGAATGTCTTAAGCACAGTTTTGCCACTTCACAACACAGCAAAACTCTGATATCAAAGTGAAATCAGCTGAAGTAACTGCCTGACTGAGTGCCAAATAAATAGATGTACGAAATCTGGGAAACATTGTTAAGCCCCAAGTTATCTCTCATTCAGAACAATGCAATATAAATAAATATCTTTTTAGTCTTTTTTAATCCTGTTGTATAAAACTGCAGGTTTTGGGTCTCTAGTTTTGGCGTTGGAGCGATGCTAAGACGTGAAGCGCAGTCCAGGTTCATAAGGAGGTTGCCCTCACATAAATCTGTCGTCGCCGCGGCACACTGCTGATTTACACCCTGCGGGGAATGATAGGCAGGCGGGCGGCAGACAGCCTCTGCTCCGTGTCTGGACATCTCTGAGGACTGAGCGGACAGGATCAGGGCGGGATGACGTAGGGGGGGGGGGGTGGTACTTGAGACTGTCCAGAGAACAGGAAAGCAAGCCAACAAAGCCCTCTTTGCAGTACGAGGCAGTGATGGAGAGCTGTGGGAGGAAAACATGCAGCAGCCTGTCCATCTGCTGAGTCAGGCCGCGGAGGGTTCTGCTTTGATGCTAATGCTAACTGAACTGGTCATGGGAGGATGGTGTCTCCCTGCTTGTTCCTGGGGTGTGTGTACATGTAGTAAGTGTGTGTGTAAATGTGGACAGTGTGCGTGGGAAGTGGATGTTCTTTACATGTGTGTTCATGGTGTTTGTTTGCTTACAATTTTGTTTTATATCTCTATATGTCATAGGTTAAAACTGTTCCGCACGTGTGAGTTACACTGTGATGTTGGCAGTGGCTCAGTCAGTAGGGGCTTGGACTGTGAGCTGTAGGGTCGCCGGTTCAAGTCCCAGACCAGACCTAAATATGGAGTGGACTGCTACTTTGAGAAGTCCCAGTTCACCTCATGGGCCCTGCCGGGGTGCAATTTTATTTACATTGTACTTATATAATTAAATCGATTTTTGTGTTTGTTTTATCTGAGTGTTCCAGGGTATTCTCTGAATACCTTGAAGGCCCTGACGGTTCGCCACTGGTGTAATGTATGTGAGTGTTTGTCTATATAGCTGAAGGATAGGCCTTGGATGTTCTTTAAATGTGTCTTCATGGTGTTTGCTTATAATTATGTTTCTATATGTCATACGTGTGAGATGCTCTACTTGCATTTATCTGTATGTGGGAGTGAGTTGATTTCATGTGTGTGTGTGTTAACATCTGAATATGTGTATCCTCAGGAGGATATTGTGCGTGCATGCGCCTGTTTAATTTGTGCGGGGCGGTGGCGGTGCAGGCAATGTAGCGTTACCTCACTATTCCCTCAACAAATCATATTCACTTGTGATCTCAATAAATTGGTGTCAGAGTGCAGGAAAGAATTATGTAGTGTGAATATGAAACATCAAGCTCATTCTGCTGTGGGCTCGCATGCAAACCTAATACACCAGAAAGAAAATCAGCATATTGTGACAGCTGGAAGGGGGATCAATTCCTAATGTTATGAATTGATAAAATACTTTTAATTTCATTTATTACCTCAGTACACATTTTCCTGATGAGTTCATGGTCTCAATCAGTTATTCCAAGTCGTCTCTAATACATCACGATATTCATTTTGTATGAAATGGTCCCATTAAGAGAAAAAAGACAATAAAGCATGGCATGTTTTAGGGCGACCTTGTGATTGACAAGTTGCTTTAGAGTAGTACAGTGATCACGTCGTTTTGTAGGCAGTACTGGAAGTTAGCATCGCAAGGGAAATCAATGGATTTTTCCATTTGATTTCGGAATATTGCGGAAAAGGCATTGTCTACATGCTGCTTTGTCAGAATAACTGCTATCAACAAAGGTATCTCAAATCCAATCATCTAATCTAACATGAGCTTTGTGGCCAGCACACCTTTATGATTCTTAAAACGTTTGTTCAGCAGGATAATCTCAATCGTCAGAAGTACAAAGCTACTGTTAGGCTATTAACAAACTACTTCACGGTCACATGGGCATCACCACCGCTAGGCTAAAGGCGAACTTGTTTCGGCGTGATAACGTTTAGTAGTTTCTAAGTTGGTCACTTCTTAGTATCTGTCGTTTTATGACACATATTATGTCATAGACTAAAACTTGAAAATCTCTTCAGTTTGTGTTAACCACATACAGTTCAGGCTTCTAAACAAAAACACGTAGACTTCGAGACAAGAGAACTATTAAAGAAAAGGTCCCGACAGGGCATCAGTAATGAGCAGCCTGAGAGTCATACAGGTTGGGAACACGTTTCCAGGTTAGTCAAACTGTTCTACACTGCTATGAGCGCTTCTCAGTGACCGATGGTGGTGGTGGTGCTCACAGCTCACAGCTCGTTTCCACCAGGGGCTCCAGAGTCAGTTATGCGGTCAGCTGTCGGCCTTTAAATGCACTATTATCTGTTTGTATGCTGTCTAAAGAATATCCAATCACAATAATACGTGTGAAAAGTGTGGCCTTAAACAACTGTTTAGCTCTTGCTCCTCATGTGATTGAAGCTTTTGTTTTGCAGAAATAACTTTTTTAATTGATGTTTATGACAATTAAGCCATCATTCCTAGATTAAAGACCCACAACTGAGGCATAAAGGGGTTCTTATGCCTTTTAAAACATTGTTTTGATCAGTGAATAGTATTAATTAAGTATTAATGAGCACATGTTGAGATCAAAATGAATTTTTTTCTCCATGTTTTTGTGCTGTGCATGTATTTAGTGTGGATGAATACTCTGACTATGTGCTGGAATATTCATCTTCCTCCCATGGGGGGCGCTCTTGAGTCATAGTGAGAGAAAAATGGTGAAAGTGGAATTTTTCGCAGGCAGAGATATGACAAATGCACTCACACACTTAAACTCACACACACACACACACACACACACACACACACACACACACACACACACACACACACACACACACACACACACACACACACACACACACACAGAGGGAGAGTTAGCAGGAGCCTGAGCTGCTGTTGGTGCAGGCGGTGTGTTCCTCTCAGGGCGGGGCTCCATCATTGTGCTGCACCCAGCTGCATTGTCTGTGTGTGTGTGTGTGTGTGTGTGTGTGTGTGTGTGTGTGTGTGTGTGTGTGTGTGTGTGTGTGTGTGTGTGTGTGTGGAGCTGTTCCCAGGCTCCGTCCCGACAGTGCATAGAGCCCCTGCATCTCGGTTCCAATGCAAAGCCCCTTCCTGTCATTCACAGCTGGTTCCTTCCTCCATCCAAACCCCCTCCTCCCTCCCTACATCACAGAAGTCATTATTCATGTATGAAATCAGCCCCCCATAATCACCGATTATTAGAGCAGGAGAGGGCGGACGCTGGGAGGTAGAAGAGTCTGATGAAGAGGTCTGTCATACCGCCCAGGATCCTTTTGTTGCCATCTGGATAGGTAAGAGTATATTTCTCTCAGAGATCGGTGAGCATTGAAACATATTGAGTGATTAGCAAGATTCCCTTTATTTGACGTAGAAATGTGAAAGCTGTTTCCGGTTTTCAAGAAAGGGGAAAGTAGGGAAATGTTAGCTTTTGCTCTTTATCCCTTTTCCTTTACCGTAAGAAAAAAAGAATATGACTGCCATTGACACATTAAACATTTTCAAGTTCATTTCTAGACTACTTCAGAGCTAAATATGAGTTCATCGGATGTATTTTAATTAAATAAATGACCTGCTGAGAGTTCATTATATTAATTTATTTCACTTTTCAAAGAATCAGGGTCAGCACAGGATATATTTTATACTCATATTATTTTTACTACCGAAAAAAAAATTCAGATTATTAAATATGATCACTTTAAAGCAGTCAGCTCTGTACAGGAGAAAACACTTCCTGTTTGGAGTTACAGGTCCCAAGGAGACATCTGTAGGTTTAAATGTGTCTTTGTTCCAAGTGCAGTAAATACGCTTCATTTGAACTTAACCTTGACTGCACTGTTCAGTGTTTTGATACTTTTAACAAACAGATACATCTTCAATTGTATTTGATGGTTTGCTGTAACTTTCTGCCTCCTGTTTTCTCTGTGTTTTACCCCCGTCTGTCTTCTCTGTGGGTTTGTGTCCCCCTTTGTGGCTAACATCCTTTCTCCTCCCCCCCCACTACACCTGCTGATTATCAACCTGATTACCATCACTCACCTGCAGCTGTATAAAAGCCCAGTCCTCACCTCCGTTCTTCTTCTTGCTTCCACTTACTCTACGGCCGGTTTAGTATTACTACCTTTTGCTCTTGTCCAGTTATTCTCTTGTCATTACCCAGTAATTCCTGTGTTACATCCATCCCCCTGCTTGCTCGCCTGCCAGCCGTCTCCTTCACAGTTCCAGCTCCATCGTGCCTTCTAGCCTCTCCCTACCTCTTGACCTGTCCACTCCCGCTTCTTGAACTCCCCAGTTTGCCTACCCCTGTTTGGAACCCTTAACTGTCTTTGCTCTTCCCTGGTGTTTGCTTTAAAGCCCACATTTAACCTTGTCTCCATCTCGCGTCTCAGTGTTTGAACCGTGGATTCAGTTTAGCCACACTTCTGCTCCGTTCTGTAAATCCCTTGAGGGATGAAAATGGGTCTGAACGGATCTGTAAACACAGGTCTGGTGAAGATCTCTAATTAAAGACACAGTGCTACTGTACATTGATCGACAAGAGCTCAGTCTTGGTCTTTTGTTTTGTTTGTTTGTTGTTATGTATCTACAGATTTTCTTTCAAAGACTGATGCTAAACATTTCAGTAACATAGACTATTTCTACCACAGCAGTATCATCAGAGACCTTTTCAAAAACTCAAAAACCTCTATTTTCATAGTTAGTTCCGTCACCGTCACTGACTGATCATACAGCTTGATTGACACAATAAGAAAGCTCTGAGTGCCACTAGTATCAATCTATGCCGGTAGATAATTATCATCTAACACTGAAGTTAGTTATATACAGGGCCGTCCCTCCCTACAGGCCGATCATGCAGACTGCGTGGGGCCTCACCTTGCGGAGGGGGCCTCATCTTGAGGAGGGTGCCTCAACTGCGCCGAAAATGCGGCGCACCTATGCGCTTATGCGGCGCAATTAGTGTGGCGCGGCACTGTTTCGCCGCTACGAGGTTCCACTAGAACCCCGTCGCCGTCGCCGCTCGCGAAACAGAGGGCCTCATCATATAACTTTGCGTGGGGCCTCCTATTGGCCAGGGATGGCCCTGGTTATATAGAATGTTTTAGCATCTTCTAGACAATTTGTTTCGGTTTTTACAATGTCAGCTCTCAACAAGTCTACTCAGTAAAACGGTTGTGTTCAGTGGAAAGGCTTTAATAAACCCACAGTCCAACACCCGCTCAACAGCAAACAGCAGACAGACTCCTTTGAAGACTAGCTGGGTATAGCAGAGTAGAGTATTTCGCAGCTAAAGACCCAGACATTTTACTCATGGGTCGGTAGAGACCCAAACAGAGCCACAAGTACGGGGAACTTTGGACATAGCTCCAACTGAACGCTAATATTGTGATGTTTGTTGCACTGTGTTTGCCAATGAAGCTAAACATGTCAGATGTGTTAATAACTCTGACAAAGAAACAAAAACACACAAAAATCAATGATAAACCCAATCAATGAGTGTGTTTGTCGGAAAAATAGTGTGTGTTTTGCCAGAAAGACTTTGCTGATGAAATTCCGGTCACACTTCCACATTGTACTGTGTATTGCCACTAGGGGAGTCAAATTAGTGCAGACTGTAATACTTCTTTATCCACATCGAGGGCTCAAGGTGAAGAGTGATCGGAGCAGGTGCTGCTGTGGAACAAAGTGAAAAGCAAGTAAGCAAAACGTGGCAAACTTTTTAATTTGCTCCACAGGGTTCGGGAGGCAATTAGAAGAAGCACTTGCTGATAGGACAAAAAGACTTTGTTGCCGTCCGTGTCGAGGTGGAGCATCATGGACGGAGCAATGAGTCACAGACCAGGAGAGGTTCAATGTGTTCGAGTCAGGGATAAAGAGGGGAACAGTTACAGATGCTGGGGTGAAGGCAGGCACATGTCTTGTATTAAATGAAAAATTGGGACGATTGTATTCAAATAAATGTCTGTTAAATCACTACCTATCAAAGAAAGAGGTAAAATAATGGTAATTTAGCGAATGGACCACTGATGGAAGTATTGGAATATTACATTTGCAGCATTTCAAACTGGGAGTCTGTTTCCTGCTGTGGCACTTTCACAATAAAAGCATTTAGTAGTGATAGGAAATCCAAAAAGTAACAAATAATAGCAAATAAAACAGACTTTCCAATATTATTTCTTACTGCAATATGTACTACAATAAAGTAAACTACAGGAATAATTACAGAAAACTTCAATCCAAATGTTGCACTAATCTGGTGCATTTGGAGATTCAAATGAAGAGGCTAGATTAGGAGTGAAGTCAAATAAAAAAAAGCTCTAATACTGGATGGTGACTGATGCTTTATTAGATATTACATTTTTCGAAATTGTAGAATACGTGCAAGGCTGATGAGGTAAGATCGGGCCGCTCTGCCACCGGACAACCCTGACCCAATTCAACCCCTGATTGCTAGGACTCCCTTGATTAAAAGCAATTCAAATATCTCCATTTGATAAGGGAACATTGCAGAAAATAGAACCTGTGGCAAACAGACCAGTAGGGTTTAAAAAAAAAAGAATTGAAAATCTCTCAAGCTTGTATTAACCACCATTAAGATAAACGCGATGCAGTTTCAAAAACGATGCAGATAAATAACACAAATGTGGCAAGATACATTCAAAGAAACATATTCACCAACTGGACAACAAAAGTGCAGCACTTAGAAAAAACATTCGCCAACCTTATGGAACATGCACACTTATTACTAAATGTGCTGCATTAACAAAACGCTGCAAATAAAAACACTGCAAGAAGCTCAAAACACTTGAATAGATCAAAAGTAGCAGGGTTGCCACTTTTATAGTGTTTTCTCTTGACCATTAAAACATGGTATTGTATTATTGTATACTGCCTATTTAACACCACTGTTTTGATGAGGGAAATATAACAATTCACAGTTCAGCCTGACTCTTATCAGTAGTAGGTGCTCTCCCCTCAGACATACAGAGACTGGTTCCAGATCTGCTCAGACTCACTGGCAGTGGTGTCAGCCGGCCAGATGCCGAGCTGACCGGTGCCAGAACACCGAAACAGAGTTAAACCCAGAGCAAAGAATGTGCACACTTCTAGGCGAGACTTTGAAATCAACCTCTGAAAAATCGCTTATTCGAGAAAATAACTGACATATTATATAGCCGCTAAATGGTGACATAACAAAGGCTATCAAAAAATAAGCCAACCCTCTAAAATGGTCTGCTACTGGGCCGAGGATAAATCACCGCCCAGCTTTCAGGGCGCTTCAGAGGAGCTATCTCTCTTTCTTTTGATAAAACACAGGCTACACAAACTTCCTGCCTCATACATTGGTAGAGAAAAACAGTGGTGTTTGTGTGGCACTGGAAAGAGAGGATGGCAACAGGCGGGGGGGTAAAGAGCCTCAGATAGGGGCCACATCACAATGGGCCGCTGCCACCATTATATCATAAACCAACAAAGAGTTTGACCCTGTTGTATTTCAGGGTTTAGGTGATGTGAAACTCTGAGTTATAAAAATAAAAAACAAACCCAAATAAAAGGAACCCTGCATTAACAAAGGTCACCGTTGTTTATCTACAATATAGTATTGAACGATATGTAAATAATTAAAGCGGTATATCTGACTTACAGGAATGTAACTGTAGAGTGCTTTCATTGATCTTGAAGCTCTCTGAAGTTTTCTATTACTCATGCACAGACTCCCCTTCACCGCAGCTATCAAAGAATGGAAAATAACTAAATGAAAAAACAGGTCTTTGCTAAAGTAGAGGATGGCCAACCTGTAAACAAATGGTTTTTTTAAAGAATCAATTATTTTATTAGGGTTATGATGTTTCATATTTAACGTTTAACAAGGCGAAGTGTTTCTACAGGCTACAAACACAGCTATGGGGAAAATAAATATATATATATGATAATAAGAATGTCATTATGAAGATTCGGTGAACAATGGTCTAAAATCATTTTCACTTTCATAGTTAACACTACAAGTGCAGGGACGCATTTTTCCCCTGATAAAACATCAGCACTCAAAGATGCTGGTTTTTTTTCAGAAGCATTTCAGTTCAGTATAATAAGAACGGCGGACTACTGTAAACACATCTAGATGCTTTGCACCGTGCTCTGATGGTGTTGTTTTATGCTTTATGAACATGGACAACAGAGAAACATATTCTTCATGACCATGGTTGGAATTGAAATAAAAAAGGAAAGTGAAACTTATGCTTGTCACCCTCACCCTCCGGTCCACACGTCCACATCCAGATGAATCCCAATACGTGTGATTGTATGAAAAGATCTTAAAATAAATACAAATGTATTTATTATAAAAGTGTTAGTCATTAACATCTATCACTGTGTATATCACCATTAAAACATCTTTTAAAAGTTGAACAAACCCCACACTGCTCACTGAGCTGGGTAAACACTATGCAATGTTGACTTTATTTGATCATTTCAGTAAAAAAGTAACATTCATATTTCTCCTTTTGATTATTATTGTGTTGAACGTTCAAAACAAAAGCACTTTGGCAAGTTACCACATAAGTTGTAAAATACTTCCTAAGCATCGTAACTTTCATGATATCATTTCTCGGTCATAATCGGTTGTTTACGTGAACAGCCGAATGTTGTGTTACGGTAAATGCTGCGGCCGCAAGGCATTGTGGGGCAGTATTTTCTCCTTTCCTTTTGTAAAGGAAGGCCCAGTGTTTCCTAAGCTGAAGGAGGTTATAAAGGAAGTTTCAAACCTCCGTTCCTATCATCTAGAGCAGGGGTTTTCAAAGTGTGGGAAGGTGAGCCTCCCCTCAGAGAATATAAGAACAGCCGCGCCCCCCCTCCCAATTATTATTGCTATTATTATTATTATTATTGTTGTTGCTATAATGCAGGGGTATTATTATCCAGTGGAATGTCCTTACCTACTGGCCTAGTTAAATCAAAGTGGTTACTTATTTTTGTCTGGGCAGTGTAGTTTTACACACCATCTTATTTGACTTTCTCAGGGCAGACCCCCACAAAGAAAAAAATATATGTACACACGTAAGGTCATCATCTTAACAGTTTTTAATGCTCGAGTCATCCGTGAGCAGAGCATCAAGTTGGCATGCCTATTACAGCTGAATGCGGCGATTACCATCTTGTTCAGCAAAACGCCTCACAAACTTATTAAGATCCAAAGCTTTAGTGCGTTTTGATTCAATGCTGAGTACAGCCAAACTTGACAGTCTCTTCTCTGTCATTGTAGACCGCAAATACCTTATTCCTTCCGTGTACTTGGGTCCGAATGCTTCTCGTTTTCTGCCGCCCGTTCAAATGAAATCGCCGCCAATCACATTTCCTCGCTCGCGCCAGGGTTACAAGGCTCGCGTCTTGTGCTGCATTCACTTGCACTCGGACATCAGGGATTTTCTCTGATAAATGTCCGATGAGCCACAACTTTTATTTCAAAACAAAGCTGCCAACTGGGGTGGCCAGACGCTGTCTCCTCTCTCACTTTAGGTAACTTCACTAAAAATCGATCCATGTTGCCGCTCGCATAAAGTTAGCTGAAGTTAACGAGCTAGATTTCATTGTTTCTCTTTATTTTTTTCTCACGCTGCGCCTCCCCTGAAGCTCTCTGGCGCCCCCCAGGGGAGGCGCGCCTCACACTTTGAAAACCGCTGATCTAGAGAATTGGAACGGCTCTTATCATGGCTGCCACTGAAGTACTTCCGGGTCATTTCACTCCGTTAGGAAGGTTCCTAAGCTAAACTGACAATTCGACCGCAGCCCCTTTCTGTGGGTGCTTCTCAATGTCAAGGAAGGATCCTTCAGAGCCTCTATTTCAAGGATGCTACGTCATCGAATCCCGCCGAAGGACTGTTCCAATGTACAGGATCCTTGGAATCCTACCGAGGACTGAATCCTTCGTTGCAGGACATTTCGAGGCTGCTCATGTGTATCCTCTGCGATCTTAAATTACCCACAATTCTTTGCGCACGGACCAATTTCCAAAATCTTTGGCGGAAAATGGCTGAATCCAGGCAGTACACATTTAAATTTAAGTATGTTCAGTGGCGTAGTAAATGTGCACATGACTTGTGTTTAAAGTTTGTAGTCCATTTGAGTTTTGCCCGTGTGAACGCAAACCGAACCTTCTGAAAAATGAAACAATGTAACAATCTGTTGTCTGGTGCGCACCAGAGAAGGTTTGAATGAGACCTTAGAGCGTTTTGCACCTAAATAAATAATTTAAATTAACCTTGTTTTGACTTTGCCTCTTTTGTTGATATTTGTGGTTTATGCTACAATGTGCACCAATATGTGTAAAAAAGGTTTGCAGACATCAAGTATGATATTAATACAAATGTTATTATTGATTGGTGATGGTGATTTTATGATTTTCTTATGGCTGCTTATCCTCCAGGACTTTTTCAAGGCTGCAAACAGAAGGAGAACGTTTTATGTTAGTTTAGTGGTTCTGTCCTGGAGAGATGATCATTTTACAAAATACAGTTACTCAAGTACATCTTCGATCTTCGCAAATCATTTATGAGTCTTCAAACAAATCATTTTAAGGCGGGGCCTCTCATATGACGCACAACTGCACACTTGCTAGCCTGTTCCATTCTTCGTTCTCTGATTGCCAGGAAGGATTCTGGCCTAGCCTCTGAAGGACCTGACTCGGAAGATATGTCCTATGGAAGCGTCCTTGACATTGAGAAACACCCCCTGTCTTCTTCTGCTGTTCCCTTTGGTGTTTACTTCCTGTCTGTCTTTTCTGTTGATTTCTCTGACGTCCAGCGCTCTGTCTTTTAACCTCTTTCCTTTTCTTATTCTCTTTTCTTCTCTTTACTGGGGACACTTTAGCCATCATGAATCCAAAGTTTCAGGCTCCACACAATTATACAAATTAATATTCAATAAGTATCCCATGGCGTTTTCTGATGTTTGTCGTCCACAGCTGACGGTAAATTGACCGGCCTTCTTTCTGCGGATTGACCCTTGACCCTTCTTTCTGCACATTGACCCTTGACCCTCCTAAGCAACAGTCATTGTTAGCAGCGGTGTGTTAGCGAGTATTAACAACCTCTGAAATGTCCAAATCAGAATCATGTATTCAACTAAGCTGTGTAATGGAACCCTTTGCACGATGCTCCTTTTCAGAAAAGTCCTCAAACAGAAGACACATTGAACAGGGCAGATGGCATACAAAATGGGTTATTTATAATAATACAATATACAAACACTTATTAATAATAATCTTTCACAAGGAAAAATGGGCTCTTTTAAGAATGAGCAGATTAATGAAGGATTTGTCCATCAGAAACGTTCGCACAGCTGCAGGGAGGAAAATAGGAGATATGCTGGGAATGAAGTAAGGAAACTATTAAACTACTTGTGCATGACTAATTATTTTTTATAAAAAGGCAAATTTCTCTCATCTGAATTTAGAGTTTTCTCCATTCTAAGTGAATTAGATTATGGAGATGTTGCACTCATCCGGGTTATGTTATTAATTATTCATGACATTTTGGCAGCGCTCCAGAAGGAAAAAAAACATTCAGTTGAGCATTTTTCAATATTCAATTGGAACATTAAGCCATGTCAAGTCAAAGTTTGCTATTGGTGAAGAGCGCAGATTTAAAGTTTAAAGTAGTTGAACTTTCGCACACATCTCCTTGACCCTTTTCTGTTTAATATAAATGATAACTATATTCAGGGGTGCACACAACTTTCTCAGTGAGGTACTCAGATGAGTACCTGTTTGGTACTCCAACTTCTGACGATTGTCAACGGGGGGGGGGGGGGTGGCGTCAGTGGAGTACAGCGCTTCACGATTGTCAACGAGGGGGGGGTGGCCTCAGTGGTAGTAGAGTACAGAGCTTCGTGACCGCGGAGCGTGTGAACGTTGTGATCAGCTGTTTTAGCGGAGGACTGCTGTACAGACCGACGTTAACAGCAGCCCTGTCTGTGCACACGGAGACCGACTCTGTCGTCCGGTGAACTAACCGCCTTCTGGAAAAGCTTCACATTTACGTCGGTACGCAAATGCGCTTTGTGACACAAGTGACGGTACGCATTTCAGATTTTTGCCGCGCATGCGTACCTGCGTACCAGTTATGTGGACCCCTGACTATATTATCAAAAAGCACTGTAGTTTTTGATGCATAAGATAATTTAAAAACATGATATTATATAATATTATGCAGTGCCAGTGTCTCTGTGGATTGAAAATGCAATGTCATCATATTTTGTATCAGCTTGGTTATAGCCTAAACATTAATGTCAACATCTTCTCAGAGCCAGGATTTTTTTTTCTTCTGAAATACATTTTTCAGAACAAATGTCGATGAAACTCCACTTAATCACAGATAAAACCCCCTCAACAAAGTTTTAACATTTATGTCCCCTGTACAAACGTCCCCGGGCGGTGGGACTGGACAGCTCTTATCACTCAGCCGGGGTGTGTGACAGGGCCGGGTCGCAGGGGACGATGTGTAACTCATTTCCAGATAATGGCGGGGATCTGTCTCCCCGTGCTGCCCGTTCGCCGACTCATCAATCCCCTCTCCGACACACCCCGCCCCCGCAGCCCTCTGTTCACTTATCACCCCAAAAACGACCACGTGCACTCTAAATAACTCCTTCGCCTGCACTAATCTGTTCCAATCCCCCACAATGCCTTTCATCCTTCTGCATCAAGTCTAACATGTTTTTTTTGGCATGTATTTCAACGGAGACTCACATGACAACAGCCTTGTGAGTATTTTTATTTTTGTAGTTATTTATTTAAGAATGGAAAATGCACATTAATTAACACTTCAGTCCATCATGTAAATGTGCCACATTTAGCCACATTTTCATCTGTAGTCAGTGACAGGTTGATAGCATTAAAAGAGGAAAATCACCTGAGCAGAATGACAGCACATATGCCCAGTTAAAAGCCCTTTTAAAAAACCCATTCATGCAACAAACACAAAAGCATATCCATAAGGAAAGATAAAACATGCACAGACAGTATGAAAAACTAAATGTGTCACTCCTCCATCTCATCTCCTCGGCGCAGCAGCTTAGTTATAAATGTGAGATGTGAGGGCGAATGTCTGGTGATGAATTCAGAAGGTGGAGGAGAGACGGATGGCGGAGGCAATTTGATCTCCATGGGTGGTCTACCCTGTTTAGACTGACCTCCAGCTTAATGAGGAAAACTAGCAACCGTTTGGAGTACAGGAGGGGGGGGGGAAACTGAAGGAAAATATGCAGATGCTTCCAGACGGCCTTCTTGTGGAGTTGGTTGCCCGACAAAGAAAGTGGATACGACGACTGCATCCAGCTTTCTCTCTTTTAAAATAGTTCCTTGTCTGGCGCTCTTTTTCTTTTCTCTTTCATTATCTTGTGCCTTTAAAAATATATATCCAAAACGTATTCCACAGTGTTTCTGATATATAAAAAAAAATGTTTGTTGTTCACAGCTGACGTTAAATAGACCGGACTTCTTTCTGCGGATTGATATGCACTTAGTCCCTTGATCCTCCTTAGCAATGGTCATGTTATGCTTAGAAGCGGTGTGCTAGGGAGTATTTACAACCCCTGAAATGCCCAAATTGACCAATCAGAATCAAGCATTCAACCAAGCCATGGTGATAAAACATTTGATTAGATAGTCTTTTATCACAAAGACCTCAAACAGCAGACACATTGTTTAAAACAGTTGGCATAAAAAAAATGTTATTTATAATCATTAACACAAACACATAGTATTACTAATCTTTCACAAGGCTCTTTTAATAACTCCTATTTGATCTCCATGGGCGGTCTACCCTGTTTGGACTGACCTCAAGCTTAATGAGGAAAACTAGCAACCGTTTGGAGTACAGGAGGGGGGAGAAATTATAAGGAAAATATGCAGATGCATCCAGACGTATTCTTGTGGACTTGGTTGCCCAGCAAAGCAAGCGAGAATGACGGCTACATCAGGAGGGAATGCTCCAGCGGGGCTTCGGTTACTGTATGCAGAGCTGGCTGCCACTTTGTGTTTGCCAGCAGTGCTGAGCGGACACCCTACTTTGATTAAAGGTGTTTATACTGGCCATCTGATCCTGTGTGACAATAGACCCGGGCCTGACTATAACCTGAAGCTAAACACACACTAATGAGGACCAGGCTGGCCGGCCTCCCTCTTTAAATGTGACATTGTGAATCAGGATCACAATACCTTTTTAGAAATAGTCTGTGCTAGCTGGGTCACTTTAACTTTCCCCCCCCTTCTCCCAATGGTCAACAGGAGACCTATTTGTGAAAGGGCACTCTGAGGGGGTGGCTGGATAATTCAGTGCCACAAGCATGCAGGTGACCCTATTGTTGGTGCAATAAAGCTTTAGGGAGCAGTGATGCAATCAGGAAGTGATGTAGGGAATTAGCGGCGTCTAACGTTACAGTGCCATTGATCCGACGGCTTTTGAAAACGATAGTATGCTGATCCGTAGTAATTTGTTATGTGTTATACAATCTCAGCCAAACCTGATATTTGACATCTGCTTCTTTTCAACGTTTTTTTTTTTTTAACTTAAGGAATGACGAGGGGAAATCACATGAGAGTCAGGAATGTTTCCACAACCAATGGTATTTGAGCTTTGCTATTACTACCTGCACGAATGTCCACATGAATAAAGAGCCAGACAGGTAGTAATATAATAAGAAAGTGCAATTTTGTGGAGTTCACTTCCCATCACGTTGTCCAGCTTCAAATCAAACTCATGCCATTCCACCGCAGCGGCATGACAATTGCGTTTGGATGGAAGAAATGGACAAGGTCAAAAATGTGTCTGCATAAACTCAATGCACCCAGACCTTGTTAGTTCCTTCCCCACGGTGATAGATCCAACAGTTGTAACCCTATATTTGATGCTGAGCGTGCATCAGGACAAATTATCTCTCTTGCGGTGGTGTCTAATGCGTTTTTAATAATATATTCGCCTCATCAGCATCTCACCTCTCAGAGCAAGCGTGTATACTCTAAATGGGCAAAGGAAGAGTGGGCCAGACAAATAGCTTTTAAGAGGTCTTAGTGAGGAATGATGGCAGGGAAGACGTATGGCTCAGCAAAAATAGATCCATCCTGGGAGAAAAAGAAGCAGAACTTAAGCAAAAAGTGTGGAACTAGCATTAGTTCTAAAGAAATATAAAGCAGGAAGCGGGAGCATGAATCAATCACTTTATTTCACACATGCAGTTCTGGATCCAACAACTTTTTCACTACAACATACCTTTATTTTCTGGATTTTAAAACAACCAATAGAAATAAGGACGTGTTTATACTGAGCTGCATTGTTGCTTATAGAGATCAATTAAAAGTGTTTTTAGTAAATGTTCACTGAAGCATTAAGTAGCTAAAGAGCCAAGCCGAGTCACGGAGCGGATACATGCGTACTTGTTAGTTTACAGCATATTATTGCAATCTGAATGTCCTTCTAGTTTCCTTTGTTATTGGATTTACCATTGCCTGAGCTAAAGAGGAGTGAATATTGTGCGTACGTTACAAGCAAATACAGGATGATGTTGCTCTGTGTCAGCTTGATGGCTAAGCTAGCAACCATCTGCTAACACATTAGCTATAGAATCAGAATCAGAATACCTTTATACGTGTGTCACACACATAACAAAAAAGACTAAAACACTTTAGTCTTGGGGGGGTAGTAAGACGCTCCCAAATTGTCAACGGGGGGTGTTGTCGGCCGTTGACGTCCGGCCGTTCTGTGATTCTCCAGAACACACAGCTGGCCAGCGGCCCACCACAGGTAGTGGCTCTCCCGATGGCCAATCCGTGCCTCCCCTGCCTCCCCTGACTGCACGTCGTGGACACACACCGCTGCAAACTCTCTGCACGGAGGAGCCGCAGAGGAGCCGCGGAGGAGCCGCGGAGGAGCCGCGGAGGAGCCGCGGAGGAGCCGCAGAGGAGCCGCGGAGTCCGATACTGCTCCTCCAAGGAAGAGACACACGTTCACTAAGCAGCGGTGCCGGATTCATTTCAGAAGTGGGGGTGCCAAAAAGTGCGTGTGTATGTGATGGTCAAAGAAATGCTAAATCTACAAGCACTAGCGGAGTGGTAATCATAAACCTCTGGCTACAGGCATGGCCGTATCCACCATTGAGGTCACCGAGGTCCGGACCTCGGTAATTTTTTCAAGGTGTATAATAAAAGTCGTGAAATAACTGCACATAATTAACAGGGTTCCTTGTAGTAGTTCCATTTACTGGCAGTGGGGGCGCTGCATAACTACGTAGCCTGTATTAAAGCAAACAGAAGAAGACAACATTAATTTATGCACTTATGCACTTTTTTTGAACACACTCTTTGAAAATGAGACTTTTCGTGGCTGTCCAGGAGGCTTGGGCACTTTTTCCAGTTATTAACTCCGGAATTTACAAAGCTGTCATCTCCACATTTGGAGAAAGTTACAAGCCGTGTGACAATGTCCTCTTTGATTAGATTAAAATGTACATATTGTTCCTGTTATGTGTGCCTGCTTTATTTTACCTAATGCAATATATGAGTCTCTGTCGCTGCCTGTAGCTAATGACATTGTCTTATCATCTCCTCAATTTGCAAAAATAACTAAATATACACAACTAGATCAGATCGCGTTCTTTTTAGATGCGACTTTAGAGTAGAGGGGAATTCTTGAAACGGGATGCACAGTGTTCCGCGGCATCCGCCGCTGCGAAAATGTGGGGCAGGGCTGTAAAGTGGGGGGGCCACATATCGACCCTAAATATAGCATAATATTAAGAACGAGAAAAGTTTTAACATATAGTTTTTTGTAAACATAACACAAATGTGCGAGGGTGATGACATCAGATCATCGTCCTATGTGCCGGGGCTTAGCCCCCGACAGCCCCGGCCCAATTTAACCCCTAGTGTGTGTGGGGGGGGGTCTACGTCTACCAGGTGGCCGTGGTGGTTGTACAGCCTGACTGCTGCATGAAGGATTTAGGCAACAGAAATATCATCATCTTGGTTTAATATTGAAAACTTTAAAGGTGAAATGGGACAGGAACAATGTTACCAAACCACATGAGGGACTCAAACCTTGACTTCTCAGGTCAGAGCTCTGTGCTGTGCAACCAACTTTTGATTTCGGGGGCCAGAAATGTAACACCTGCTGGAATGGAAAACTATTCCAGTGTAGTAATCCATGCAGGATATACATTTCCTACAACATATAATAGAATAAACCTTTAAGTAATATATAAATACCTTTTAAGGATAACACGCTTAGACCAAATTGTCCCTCTTAAAGACACGTTTTACCACATTGACCCAAGTACTTGAGATTATCTAGATTTGCTTTAAGTGGTATATTTAAAAAGGTACCACACATCCTTCATTCTGAGTTTGACACTAAGATGGACGATTTAGGCGAGTGATTGACCCCCGTTGACCCGAATGATCCAATAGCAACCTGAGAAACAAAACAAATTGGGCTGAGTGCCAAACACATGGGCTACAAATAGGGGCAAAATGGCATTAGCCGTCCACACAGGGTCAGCCCAGCCATTAGGCTTGATCCCAAATACATCCCATCGCTCTTCCAATTAAGCCGTCAAAGTGGGGCAGATGGTGGCGACGCTATCGGGGTGCCGGGCTGCCCCGTGCCCACATCTTGTACCCTCTCACAGCCATCCATCACTGGAGGAGCTCTAATTAGCTTGTTATTCTGCCATGCAAACTATTTCAAGCCTGTGAAAAGGCCTCCTCGTGTTTTGAATGACAGGGAAAGCATTGAGAGAGGGCAAATGGAAGGAGGGGAGGAAAGCCAATCACTGTGTGCAGAATGGCATTTGAATAGCCTTTTCAACACACCACAGCAGCAATTATATTCCCCCTTTAGACTTCCTGCCAGGATATTTTCTGTGTTGTCTCTTCATCAAAACGGTGCCATCAATTGACAAGTTAGACTTGACAGAATAAAAGACCATGTGAGGGAGGTCAAAAGAGTGGTTTCTTATGTACTGAATGTCATCACTGTGAAAATGAAAAAAACATTTGGTGGAGGCAAAGGTTAAACAATTTCGGTAACTGTCAATGTTAGCACTGAGTGTGTTAGAAGACTTAATGGAATTATCGACCAACTGACCAACTGTCTTTTGAAATATACAACAACACACAATCTGCAATACAGAGGCAGAGAGCAGAGGAGAGAGTGAAGTGGATAAAGTGGGTTAGCCTTTGAAACCTAAGCTGTTTCATCTATATTTGTATTATTATTTGTATTTATTTATTTTATTCTGTAACTTCCTTTATTTACAGATTGATGCTGTCTTATGTAAGGATGTCATCTATTTTCTACTAGATGACAGTCACAACTATTTGGGTAATACCATGGATGTAAACATAAGAAATACATTTATTTTTTCTTAAAAACAAATGGAAATGTAATAATGGAGAGAAAATATGGAAAGTTATAAGTGCAATTTTTTTCTTCATGTACCGCATTACAATTCCAATAAAATGGAATTTGAAATGAAGGATTCAAATGAAATCCTCTTTTAATTGCCACATGCATGAACTGATAGTAGTTTAAGCCATTTTGGTAATACCATAAAATGTTTTTATTTTCTTGAAACAGCAAGTGAAATGAGCACGTATAACAAAATAAAAAGAGTAGCTTAATGCAAATATGAAACCAGAGGATCACCGGTTAAAGTCCCCGAACAGACTATGCACACACAGGGACATTTAGTCTCTGCACATAACCCAAGCTAGAATTAAGAGCATTGGGAAGCTATTATACAGCCCCCTTGTGTGCAGGTCCAGTGCTTGGCTCAGGGGCACCTCAGCACTGCCAGGAGGGGAACTGGCAGCTCTCGAAGTTCACACTGTACATGGACTTGAACAGATGCTATCCGGTTTAATATAGCTACTGTCTGTACAATTTAGTTGTTTTCTAATTAATGCTAAATTCACTTGCTATTTCGTGTCATGGCATTAAAACATTTTGAACTAATATCAGTGAGTGAGGTTCTCATTCCTACTAAACTTTGGCCATACAGTACATGTATTCGCTGACTCTTGGCTTTGAGGGCATCCATCTTTCACTATTTAACTATTTAACAGTGCCTGCTTCCTCTGAACTGTTCATGGAGGAGGATATATTTTCAAAAGGTTTATGAATTCTGAAGCAAAGAGTTAGATTATTTTTTGTATTGTTAATGTGTAATGAGCAGCTCCCCAGATGTCACACCATAGACTCGGCTCGGCTGAGAGTTATGGATGTGAAATGTATGTGCTCATGTTGTAATTAGCCTTTCAGGTTGAACTACTGGCATTTCATTGAGAGACATTAGAAGCCAGGCAGTGCTTCAGTTCAGCCTGGTGTGTGAACTTTTTACTGACCTATATTGGAATGATTTCTTAACTTATTTTTTACAACTATATTAAATAGATGGAAATATTTGATTACAAAGATGACCAAACCGTTTGTGACCCACTGAGATAACTTTACAATCTAATCACTCAGAGAGTCATTTACCTCACTGAGCTGACGTTATCTCAGCCTCTCAGTCCGACAGGGGAGGACTCTCCCTCTCCTTATTGTTGAAACAGCTTCTAATCTCCGTTAGCTCCGAGCTAGCACCAGATGCTAACAACAACAACAACCAACCCAGTCTCACGGCATTTAATCTATTGATTCCTGTTCACCGACACGATTTTCCCCTTTTTTTCGTGTCACACAGAACGATTTTAAAAGCCATGTATTTCTATTGGTTGTATGTTTCGTGCCTGCACCACGTCTTTTTGTCCGGTCGGGTCTTGGAAGACCGGAAGCTGTGTGGTTCATAAAAACATGTTCTTACTAAATATCAAGCCACTATTATTGTTTTGATTTTAAATCGTATAATGTCTGACTTTTTTTGCCGTCCGTGAGGGAAATAAATGGGGCTAAACACATTGGTGTTATCAAATTTAAAACATATAATTAATAAATGCGTGAACATTGCTTGTGTCCATAATGGGCAGCATTAATATATACCCAGCTCATTGTTACTTTGTAATTCTACTCCACTACAATTCAGAGGTTAACCTGGTATTTTTCCTCCACTACATTTATTTTAGTTACTTTGAAGATTCTGATTAATGATGTGAAATATAAACAACCCTTAACCTGTTCCACTCTGAGCCTGTTTTTCAGGTCTCAGGCTCGAAAATGACATTCCCAGAACAAATGACCATATCTTCCCTTCTAAAAGGGTTAAATTAATAATCTTTTTTCTCAAAGTAATGATAAACCTGTGAGTTGGATGTAGAAGTGTCAGAATCAATATAAATGTTTTTTATTTTAAAGAAAATTCAGATTTTACATAGTAAAAAACTGTAAATTATAGTGTCCGTCCAAAAATTATTTTTTACAGATAGTGAAAACTACCCTTGGATGATGGGTTAGTAGACTAAAAGCTTTAGGAATCCAAAGTACAACATATAATAAGTACCCTGTATCAAGATTGATGCAAAACAAGTGAAATTTGACCTTTTTAGAGAGATTTAGCCAAAAACTGGGCCATCTGGGGTCATTTGGGTGGATTTGACCTATCTCTGGCCCCCCTTGCTCGATCTGGTTGGTTGACATACCCTTGTGACCGTTAGAGCCAATAGAATCGAAGGAGGAGACTCACATACACATAAATTGTAAAGACAAAATGTGGCCGCTTCGCGTGTGGAAAGCGAAACTAAACTGGAGGAATGTCTCCTTCTGGAGTTTGGAAACTAAAACGCAGTTGTATTGCTTATGGATTATCAGAAATAATTTCAAAGAAGGCACAGACACATAGGATGAACCTATGGATTAACTGCAGCATCGTTTTTTTATCGTTTTAATGCCATTGAAGACCACTTTTGACCAAGGTAAGCCATATTTACATGTTTAGCTTCTTGGCTCCACATGTGATGATGTACGCTTTCGTTGATAGCGTCGCGAATGTTTATCACTGAGTGTTGAGGTGGGCACCGTTAGATTCAGTGTCTCCAGGACACCAAAAAAGAGTGTTTGGTTGTGCATCTAGGATAAGTAATAAGGGAGTTCTGAGTGAGTTTATGTGCCTTTGTAGGTTACGTTTTTTCGTCGAGGCTAATTCAGAGGCTGAGTGCTAGCATTGTGGGTTTTTTTTTGAAAAAAAAAATTAAAAAGATCAGTTAGCTGAGTTTCTTCCCGTTACATGGATATAACACATTCATAGTTTTATTCAATATTAAGATTCCTTAGACGTTGTTTCCTGCAAATGACGCGTTTATCCGCCCGGTACCGGGGGGAAGGCGTGAAACAGGTTAAATCAGACTTTAGTTACACCTGAGTAAAATTCAGGGAAGGTCAATCAGGCGAGGTATTAGATAGTGGGTGCTTGAGAAGACTAAACATTTATCTGCAGATCCCTATAAAGTATATTCATTACTCGTTATTATCTACTAATAGTTAATTAAAGACTGTATATAATGGCTATTTTGCACATCCCTTTCAAGATTTCAAGATTTGTTCTTATTTAAAAGACCTTAACCTAAAGTATTCTTTAATGTTTAACCTGTTACGCACCGCCCCGCCCGGTACCGGGCGGATAAACGCGTCATTTGCAGGAAACAACGTCTAAGGAATCTTAATATTTGATAAACTATGAATGTTTTATATCCATGTAACGGGAAGAAACTCAGCTAACTGATCTTTTAAGTTTTTTTTTCAAAAAAAACCCACAATGCTAACACTCAGCCTCTGAATTAGCCACGAGCGAAAGAATGCTAACCTATCACTGCACCTAAACTCACTCATAACTCCCTTATTACTTAGCATCGCCTGGAGACACAGAATCTGGGGGTGCCCACCTCAACACTCAGTGATAAACATTTGCGACGCTATAAACGAAAACGTACATCAAAACATGTGGCGCTAGGTAGCTACAAACGCTAACATGGCTTACCTTGGTCAAAACTGGTCTTCAATGGCATTAAAACGATAAAAAAACGATGCTGCAGTTAATCCATAGGTTCATCCAATGTATCTGTGCCCTCTTTGAAATGATTTCTGATAATCCATAAGCAATAAAACTGCTTTTTCGTTTCCAGATGTCAGAGCGAGAGATCGCTTCACTCTGGTGCAAACCTGAATGCGCGAAGCCCCCACCGTTTGTTTTCACAACGTGTGTGTGTGGGGGACTCCCCCTTCGATTCTATTGGCTTTAACGGTCAGAAAGAGGTGTCAACCATCAAAATCGACCAAGGGGGGCCAGAGATATGAAAAAAAAAAACATTTTCACCCAAATCACCTCAGAGGTGGAGTGGTTTTGGCTAAACCTCTCTAAAAGGTCAAATGTCACTTGTTTTGCATCAATCTTGATACAGGGTACTTATTATATGTTGTACTTTGGATTCCTAAAGCTTTTAGTCTACTAACCCATCATCCAAGGGTAGTTTTCACTATAAGTAAAAAAGAATTTTTGGACGGACACTATAATTTACAGTTTTTTACTATGTAAAATCTGAATTTTCTTTAAAATAAAAAACATCTACATTGATTCTGACTTTTCTACATCCAACTCACAGGTTTATCATTACTTTGAGAAAAAAGATTATTAATTTAACCCTTTTCGAAGGGAAGATATGGTCATTTGTTCTGGGAATGTCATTTTCGAGCCTGAGACCTGAAAAACAGGCTCAGAGCTCAACAGGTTGAATAAAGGTTAATTAGTTCTTCTGTCTTGCACATAGGGTGACCAGATGTCCCGCTTTGCGCGGGACTGCACAGCATTTTCACGACTTTTGGTGCGTCCCGCAAATTGAGACGATGTCCCGCATATTTCATTTTGATAGGCTAAAACTCTTTTCTAAAATCAGATTTATCCAATGGCTGTTGAGAAAGCAGGGAAGGCTATCATCACGGAGCTGTGTTTGCTGTCAATCAAACTGTAAGACACGGCGGGTGCTGGTCAAGTGTTAACCAATGAGAGTAACTCACTCACACACACACCGCCGCGGCCCCGCCAAACAACAACAATGAAAGTCAATAACGCAGGCGACGCAGCAGGTTATGGAAAATGGAGGAAACTGAAACTACAGCTAAGAAAAGAAGATGCACATACAACAAAGACTGGGAAGACATTTACCCGTGGGCAGCAGCGGACTGGGACTACAAATCAGCCCGGGACTCTCGACCGGCCCACCTCGGTACCGCAAATAATCACCGCTAGTACATTTTCAACGGGGGGGGGGTGTTGAGAGGGTGTCCCACATTGTCCCACACAAACATACTCCTTGTCCCACATTTGGTTTGTTGGGACCTGGTCACCCTACTTGCACATCCTCCTAGTAATATATTATATATTATTATTAGGGCTGTCAAGTTAACGCGTTAATAACGCCCCGTAGTTTCAGAGCGCATCGAGTTTAAAATACCATCTACAAGTTGATGCTGACAGCCACACTTCCACGCTCACTGGCAGGCCCGGACTGGCCATCGGGAGGACCGGGAGGGTGTGTGTATGTGTGGTGCGACTCGCGCGAGCGAGGCACACCTTACGTGTTGTTGTTGTTGTTAGCATCTGGTGCTAGCTAGCTGCGCTAACGGATATAAGGAGCTGTTTCAATGACATTTTGCCGACAACTGCGCCGAGCACTTGACTTTATGCAGGTAGCCAGACAGTGGGACATTGTACGAAAAGTCAGCGCACTCAGCACGGATAGTACGCACAACATGATTGCAGCGTTCAGGCAGCTCCCGTTCGAGCATATATGCCTTGAGCTGCACATAGCTCCAACGATCCATCACAGTACACACACACACACACACACACACACACACACACACACACACACACACACACACACACACACACACACACACACACACACACACACACACACACACACACACACACACACACACACACACACACACACACACACACACACACACACACACACACACACACACACACACACACACACACACACACACACACACACACACTGTATTATTGTATGAGAGAGGTTCCAGGTTGAATTGAGGCGAATATTTGTAATGTTCAGAGGTTGTTGTGTTTAATATTCATGGGAATATTTGTCATTGTTCAAATGATAATAAACAAACATATAAAGCATATTTGTCCACTCATATGTTGATAAGAGTATTAAAAACTTGAAAAATATCCCTCTAAGGTACATTTAGAACAGATAAAAAATATGCGATTCATTTGCGATTAATCGCGATTAACTATGGACAATCATGCGATTAATCGCGATTAAATATTTTAATCGACTGACAGCCCTAATTATTATATATAATCAGTGTTGGGTGTAATGCGTTACAAAAGTAACGGAGTTACAGTAATATATTACTTTTTGCTGTAACGAAGTAATGTAACGCATTACTAATGAAATTTGGGTAATATATTACCCGTTACAAACACATTTTAACCCGAAATTAAATGGTGTTTTATTTTTTAAGAATGTACTAACATAGCGAGACATTCCGACACCAGAGAAAAATTGGGTAGATTATAACCTGGTGTTTACCCTTCAGGCTTCGCGTCGGGATCTTCGGGGGTGCATAGGCATGCATTGCACCCCCAGTTGAATGTTATGCACCCTCTATTCAAAAAAGAGAACGGAGCGAAAAATACAAACAACAAATTGTGTCAGGTGCGCGTGACCTGCTCTGCTGCGCGTGCATCATTTCCAAAGTGCTTCCACAGCAGTGACACACATCTGTGGATAATCATTTATACGAAAATGGTTAAAGCAACCATCACTAAACGCCAGCAACACTGCAGACAGTAGCAACAGGTCAGATGGGGACATCAAGTTACCCTCCGTTGTGGACACTAGCTTACTCCCGCCTGACTCGCCGCCCTCGCCCCCGGAGCAGCAGTCTTCGTCCCCCGAAACTACGCCGCCTCTCTGCGGCCCGCAGGTGCCAGGATACCACGGCAAAACAGAGCCTGCCCAGGTATATCTAAACAAGTACCTCAGTATCATTTTGCAGCTTGTGGTATAACAATAGACAATGGCTAGAATATTCATGTGAAAATTGTGCCATATTCTGCCATGCCTGTAGAAATGTTGGGTCAAAAATAATGCATACAATAGCACAGATGCCTTCACCATGAATGGCTACAAAACAATCTCATATCCCAAGCTTATCAACAAGCTAATGTTGCAGCTGAAATGTTCTCCAGGTCACAAAGTCAACCTCACATGATGATGTGATACCAGTTTTCAAGCACAGTAAATATTCTCTTCCCAGAGTATATGATGGGACCAAGGTGATGATGTAGTACATGCTTTTAATAATACTTTTGCTTTTCAATGTTTGCCATTTCAAACCATGAGCTGGTTCAAATAATATTTGCCTTGATTTACAATATGTTCTCATTTGTTCTATTTCATACTTACTGACCGCCAGAGGCGGTGCTTTAGCACTGGATATCTTCTGTCTCGCGCATGCGTAGGTCGAATATTTATATCAACAAAGTCACGTGTGACCCCGTATGACACCGGAAGGTATAAGTTCCGGTGCTGTCAACGGGCTCAGTCCTTTTTCATCTTCTCGCTGCGTAGGTTACTACTTATGAGTAGAAGCCAAGCTAAGCTTACTGAAAATTGGGATTCTAGCTCATCGCTACCTGTAGCCTTGCGATCGTTTGATCGGAGCTGCGGGCTAGGAAAAACGCTCGCCCTCCAAAGGCTGCGACGAGCTGTCCGTCCTCCCAAGGGAGGGGACCGCGGTGTTCACCGCCCGAACCCCAGGAGCTCCGGACCGGTAAAGAGCGGACGCTCCTGCACACAGCCGGTGAGATCGCTACCAATTATTGCTGATTGTGCTATATCTATATACTCTCAAACTAATGAGATAATTGTGTACAAATTAACCGAGGGCTCTCGCTAATTTGTTACTGTTACCTGTACTATCACCCAGTTAGCTGAGTGCTCCCGCTGGAAGCTAATTTTCTACTGCGCTAGTGAAGAGAGCGTCTCCGCCCTCCTCCTCACTACATACTTTTGGTTCTTTACCTGTACTATCATCCAGTTAGCTGAGTGCTCCCGGTGAAAGCTAACTTTCTACTGCACTAGTGAAGGGAGCGTCTCCGCCCTCCTCCTCACTACATACTTTTGGTTCTTTAACTATACTATCATCCAGTTAGCTGAGTGCTCCCGCTGAAAGCTAACTTTCTACTGTACTAGTGAAGGGAGCGTCTCCGCCCTCCTCCTCACTATACTTTTGGTTCTTTACCTGTACTATCATCCAGTTAGCTGAGGGCTCCCGCTGAAAGCTAACTTTCTACTGCACTAGTGAAGGGAGCGTCTCCGCCCCCCCTTTCACTGCATACATTGGTTCCTTGCCTGTTCTATCGTCCAGTTAGCTGAGTGTTTTCGTTCAAACTAACTGTTACGGCGTTAGTGAAGGGAGCGTCTCCGCCCCCCCCTCTCACTACATACAATTGTTTCTTTACCTGTTCTATCGTCCAGTTAAGCTGAGTGTTTTCGTTCAAGTTAACTGTTACGGCGCGAGTGAAGGGAGCGTCTCCGCCCCCCTCTCACCGCATACATTGTTTCTTTACCTATTCTATCGTCCAGTTAAGCTGAGTGGTTTCATTCAAGCTAACTGTTACGGTGCTAGTGAAGGGAGCGTCTCCGCCCCCCTCTCACAGCTCACAATTAGTTCCTGTTCTATCCTCCAGTTAGCTGAGTACTCTCGCTCAAAGCTAACTTGCTACAGTGCTAGTGAGGGAGTGTCTTCGCTCCCCTCTCACGGCGCACAATTGGTTATTTTATTTAATCGTTTATTTGACAGGGACAATGCACTGTAATGAACACTTAAAACATTTAAAGGTGTCAAACGTAACAGTGCCAGATTTAGCTTTGAGCTATTTTCCATTCCCTCACATAAAACATTAAGGAAATTACTTTTTACAAACAGGGTAAAAAAAAAAATATATATACATGATATGCAAAGAGTGGCAACGACACATAAAGTGTTCCATCCTCCAGTTAACTGAGTGCTCTCGCTCAAAGTTAACTTGCTACAGCGCTAGTGAAGAGAGTGTCTTCACTCCCCTCTCACAGCTCACAATTAATTCCTGTACTATCCTCTAGTTAGCGGAGTGCTCTCGCTCAAAGCTAAACTTGCTACAGCGCTAGTGAAGAGAGTGTCTTCACTCTCCTCTCACAGCTCACAATTAGTTCCTGTTCTATCCTCCAGTTAGCTGAGTGCTCTCGCTCAAAGCTAACTTGCTATAGGGCAAGTGAAGAGAGTGTCTTCGCTCCCCTTTTCACTGCACACAGTTGGTTCCTGTTCCATCCTCCAGTTAACTGAGTGCTCTCGCTCAAAGTTAACTTGCTACAGCGCTAGTGAAGAGAGTGTCTTCACTCTCCTCTCACAGCTCACAATTAGTTCCTGTTCTATCCTCCAGTTAGCTGAGTGCTCTCGCTCAAAGCTAACTTGCTATAGGGCAAGTGAAGAGAGTGTCTTCGCTCCCCTTTTCACTGCACACAGTTGGTTCCTGTTCCATCCTCCAGTTAACTGAGTGCTCTCGCTCAAAGTTAACTTGCTACAGCGCTAGTGAAGAGAGTGAATCAGCTCCCCTCTCCCTGCACACAGTTGGATGCCCGTTCCAGCCTTCAGTTAGCAGAGTGCTCTCGCTTAGGCTAACTCGCTACGGCGCTAGTGGAGAGAGTATTCCGCTCTCCTCTCACGGCATAAACCCATTAACTGACTTCATTTTTTCTCACTCCAGTTAGCAGAGTGATCACGCTCAAGCTAACTACTATTGTGCTCACTCCCCTCCACGGCATATTTGTTTCCTGGCCAGTTATTTACAGGCAGCTGAGTGCTCTAGCTATCGCTAGGTCTAACGGCTCTAACACCTGTATGGCTCCTCTTTAACCAGAGGATGGCCATGACCTTTGCCCCTCTTGTCTTGGCCTCGAGCATCTGAGGGAGGGCCTTTCGGAGGACCCGTGCATGAATTGCACCATCATACCTCGTGCGGTAAGAGCTGCCGAGGTTGAACTACTGACTGAGGGTGGCCTTCCCCCCGCACAGTCGACTCCAGCCCAACCTACCCATCCTAGGCGTTGGGCCGCAGAGGCTGCGGGTGCACCGCCCAAGAAGAGGACTAAGCCTGATAGGCTGTCCTCCAGGGTGGACCTACTCACTACTGAGCTAGCCCAGATGAGGTCACTCCTCTTGGCTCTCCATTCCCGAAACAGCGCCTGCCAGTGCGTTCTTTAGGCGCACTCCGGCACCCGCCACCCGCACTGTTCCTCCCTCTTGTGAGTATCTGAGGGAGTTACATGCATGCTGGAGGGACACTAAGGCTCTTTACAGTCTTACGTCCGATGGCCGAGCCTTGGTAGCCATGCAGGATGCGGCAAGAGTTGGCCTTGACCACACGCCGGCTGTTGAGCCTACCATTGCTTCCCTCATAGTTTCCCCTGACGAAGCCCTGAGGTCGGAGGCCAGGTGCCCTCGACTCCAATGTCGGGTCACTGATGACCTGCTCACTAAGGTTTACGATGCAGCGGCGCGCATGGGCCGTGTAGGCACCTCATGCTCGCCCTCTCAGCTTCCCTGCAGCAGGATGCTCTTAGCGCTTCCTTAAATAAAGGGTACAAGCTTCAGTTCCGACGCTGGCCCCAGTCTTCAGCCGGGTCAAAATGACCACCATAAGCGACCCGGCAAAATAAATCGCCCTAAACCAGGAGCTGTCAGTCCTCCTTGCCAAGGGTGCAATCGAGCCTGTGGACCCCATCTCACAGCCCGGGCTTCTACGCGACCTACTTCCTTGTAAGGAAGAAAGGCGGTGGACTTCGCCCAATCCTCGATCTGAGGAGACTCAACAAGTTCCTAAGGATTTTACCTTTCCATGTGCTGAGCACAGCGGACGTTCTTCGTACCGTGGCCAGGGGGGAATGGTTCACGTCCGTCGACTTGAAGGACGCTTATTGTCATGTGCCTATTGTGCCTCATCACAGGCAGTTTCTTCGCTTTGCCTTCAGAGGTCGTCATTTCCAGTTCAGGGTGCTCCCATTTGGACTCTCCCTCTCTTGGACGACTGGTTAATCTGTGCACCATCCCGGTTACAGACGATCCAGGACACGGCTCTCCTTCTCTCTCATGTCGCCCGGCTAGGCCTCAAGGTGAACATGGAGAGGAGTTGTCGGAACCCCTCTCAGAGCCTAACCTTCATTGGGGTGGCTCTGGACACAGTCACTCAACCAGCGAAAACAGTGTTCTCGCCCCCACTCCTGGTAGACGTGATGCTTTATTCTAGCAGCAGCCGACTGGATAAACCGTCCTGCTAAAACTTCTTGTTTTTTCCAGCTAGGTGAAGGCAGTGCTCTCGCTCCCGCTCCCTCTGCTGGTAACATGGGTGTAGTTACATCCCTTTTGTGTTCGGCGAGTAGGAGCGTTGCTCTACTCTTTCCGTTCAGCAGGTAGCTGGTGAAGGCTGTGTTGTCGCACCCCGCTCCCGCCTACGCTGCATCTGGCATTCGTTATTAACTCAACCAGTGAGGGCGGTGTTCTCGCCCCCGCTCCTGATAGACGCGCTGCTTCATTCTAGCAGCAGCTGCCTGGCTAGGCTGTCCTGTTAAACTTCCTTGTTTAACCCAGCTAGGTGCGGACCTGTCCATCTGCTGCACAGACTCTGCTGTGGGACGCCTTGGCGTCTCCCCAACAGGAAGGACCTCTTGTCTCAGTTGGAGGGTCGGATGTGGCACCCCGACCCCTGCCACCTCCAGCTGTGGGTCTGGCCACTGGGCCCGACCCACTGCTGAGCGACTGCATAGAGTCTGTCAGGAAGACTATTCTCAAATGCTAGGGACAACCTACTCGTAGGCAGTACGAAAACAGGTGGAAACTGTTTTTTGACTGGTGCCAAGGGCGAAATGAGGACCCAGCATATTGCTCGGTACCTACGACCCTTGAGTTCCTTCAGTCCCTCCTGGACGACGGCCGGTGTCCCGCTACCGTCAGGGTGTATGTGGCTGCTATATCAGCTCAACATGCAAGGGCTGACAACAGCACAGTGGGGAGCCATAGGCTGGTATCCCTCTTTTTAAAGGGGAGCTCTGAGGCTTCGCCCCCCGAATTTCCCAAGGGCCCCTACATGGGACCTGCCCTTGGTGCTGGATGCCCTATGCTTGCCTCCTGTTGAACCTTTGTTACAGGCAGAACTGAAGTGGCTCTCAGCTAAGACTGCTTTCCCTCTTGCCATCACCTCAGCAAAACGTGTAAGCGAGCTTCAGGCCTTGTCTGTGAACAGCTCGTGTCTGAGGTGGAACTCAGATGGCTCAGGTGTCACCTTATGGCCGAACACAGCGTTCCTCCCTAAGGTGCTGGCACGCTCTCATTTTAATCAGCCTATCCAGCTGGCACGGTTTGACCCCCCATCAGGAGAGGGGGAAGAGAGGTCGAGACTCCTATGCCCGGTGCGGGCCCTTAGAGCTTATGTCCAGACTACCGCTGACATGCGTCAGTCTGAGCAGCTCTTTGTGTGTTACGGTGGTCCTAGAAGGGGCTGTGCGCTCTCAAAACAGCGCTTGTCCCACTGGATCGTGGACGTCATTGCCCAGGCATACAAGGCGAATGACCGTCCCTTGCCACCTAGAGTAAAGTGCCACTCTACCAGGAGTGTCTCCACATCATGGGCGACCTGGAGAGGTGTGCCCCTGGAGGACATATGTGCTGCGGCCACATGGGCATCTCCGAGCACATTCGCCAGATATTACAGGGTGAATGTTGCCGCCCCTCACCCGCTGGGTGTGGTCCTCCTGCAGAGTCCGTCTAGGCCATCCTTATAGGTGAGTATTCAGACTTCCTCGTGACTCTGTTGATATAGGTCATCCAGTGCTAAAGCACCGCCTCTGGCGGTCAGTAAGTATGAAATAGAACGATGGTTACGTATGTAACTACGGTTCTATGAATACTGGATGACCGCCAGAGTTCTTGGTCACTCGGAATTTCGTGTTTCTGCGAGAAGATTCCAAAGGACTGAGCCCGTTGACAGCACCGGAACTTATACCTTCCGGTGTCATACGGGGTCACACGTGACTTTGTTGATATAAATATTCGACCTACGCATGCGCGAGACAGAAGATATCCAGTGCTAAAGCACCGCCTCTGGCGGTCATCCAGTATTCATAGAACCGTAGTTACATACGTAACCATCGTTTTATCAGTACAGTTTTGAAGCTTTTGTGCTTTTCTTTGCCATAGTCCACTTTGGACTATATGAAATATTTCAGGATTGCACTTTTAACACAAAAAAATGTTCTCACTTGCTTGGTTTCAAAACATAACAAATGCCATAATCTGTTCATTGGGGACCATAACATCAATGCTATTTTTCATTGCTGTTGCCGGCCACTATTGCTCATGTAAACCTACTACTGCTGCACCCCCTGTAATCTCAGATGCACCCAAAGTCATTTTGTTCTGGAACCGGGCCTGTACATGGCCATACACTAAACAAAATACAGAGCCCATTCCGTGTCCTGTTATTGTTTACTTCTTCTCTGCAAAAAAAGTCAGACATTCTACGATTTAAAATTACAAACAATAATCGTGGCTTGATATTGAGTAAGAACATCCGTTTTCCAAGACCCGACCGGACAAAAAGACGTGTTGCAGGCACGAAACACACTACCAATAGAAATACATTGCTTTTAAAATCGTTCTGTGTGACACGAAAAAAAGGGGAAAATCGTGTTGGTGAACACGAATCAATAGATTAAATGTTGTGACTATAACACGAAATGCCGTGAGACTGGGTCTGTCTCTCTCTCTCTCTCTCTCTCTCTCTGACCGCTTGCGTAAAAAAAAAATAATAAACACATTTGAAAAGTGGGGGGAATTTCCACTGTCCCCAGTGGAAATTACGCCCATAGTGCTACTTGAGCTGTGTCACCCTGAATTTCCTGTCCCTCCGATCACAAGATGGCCACCCTCCATCAAAAACACCGGTGGGGCATTTTTTCTTTTATTGGTCAGCGAAAGACAAAGAGTGATTTGTGAGACAGGTGACCGGTGACCTCATGGTTCTGGCTCTATGAAATGATTCCTGCCAACAAAGTGCTTCATGCATGAGCGACACTTCAGTCAGTTTTTATAGTAAGGACATTTGAACAACTGTATTTCTGTTTATCTGAAAATGGAAGTGAGTTTTTCATCCCCCGGAGCCGTTTACGAAAATACTCAACAAGAGCTCAGGTTGGACATTAGAAAGTCTTTGGGATAGTGATAGCTATTAAACAGAGATGCAATTACTCCATGTCTCTATAATATAACTCATTTTCATGTCCAAGATTAAAGCTGTTTTTGAACATGACAGCGCTGCTGAAAAATGTAGGATTTACTATCCACATAAGGGATTACAGAACATTTATTAAAATGTTCTGGCCAGCCCACATTGTTATTCTTCTTATCCATTCATGTATCAGTGAGCATTTCATTCCAGCTCCGTCTTTACGTCACAGGTTTATGAGATACTGATGAAGTTGGAAATCAATTATTCATCACAATTCCAGATAATAAAGTGAAATGTGGAAGCCGGTAAATGAGCCACAAAGGTTGTTGGAGGTAATGAAAAAATAATAACCTGTCATTAAAGTGACTCATTATCCAGATAAATACAAAGGCTGAGCATGTAATGCCAATACATCAAGAGGACAATAAAGTCCCCATCATAATGAAGGTAGAAAAGACCATTTCGTTTTGTCCATTTTGATCATTCATATTAATCAATGATAAGAAACAGTTTGCCCGTGAATTTAAATGCAGATTTGTTTTTCCTTCCTTTAGTGCTATCTTTGAAACTTGATTGGTTTTGTGTTAGTTGGTGAATGTATTGGCGGTGGGAATCTGCCCTCCTTCATATATAATGGAACTACAGTATATGTCAATAGGCTTGAGGTGCACCAAGTGGCAGAAAAAGTACTTAGTGGCAGTATTTCAAAGCCAAAGAGCAATGTCTCTTACCATAAATCATGACCTGCTTACTCAAAATAAGTCACATATCTTGCTGTGAGCTGTTTAATGTACTTTAAAGAGGCCATATTACAGTATACTTAACTGCTTTAACATAAGTATGTAGTGTCTCTACTGGGACATGTTTCCATGCTTTAATGTTCAAAAAGCTCTTTATTTTTCTCATACTTCCTGTGCTGCAGCACCTCTTTTCACCCTCTGTCTGAAACCAGAGCCCAGTCTGCTCTGATTGGTTAGCTGGCCGGCTCTGTTGTGATTAGTCAACTGCTTAGAGATGTCCCCTCCCTTAACATATCACATACACTGTGTGTAAGCTCTAGCCAATACAGGCGCAAGTGTTACATAATGATGTCGTTACAGAAGTAACCAAAGGAGTCCAATGGAGGCGTGTTAGGCCTTTGCTGAGCACAACAACCTACAGTATATAACTCACTACAGGAAAGGGAAAACCCTTTAGGAACGATTTTCTTTCTACCAAAATAAATCCACCAACAGTGCTGCAGGATACACTGTGATACTGTTGTTGGTTGTTGAAGTTTGGTATAAAGAAAATAGTTTTCACAACAAGGTCTGTGGATTATCTTGAGTACCTAGGTCAGATTTTACTAAATGCAGATTTCAATTGAGTTCCATTGGAACAATTAGAAACATGCTAAAAACATGAAAAGTACTACAAGTGAGATGTAGTGGTGTAGTGTCCCTTTAAGGCTTCTTAGTCTCTTGTGCTTTTTCTTTTCTCTCCCTAACTTTGTTCTGTTCTTCCAGCCCTCCTGTCTGTTGTGAGAGCATCTTACTTGGCCAGTTTTATGTCTTTCAGATAGATTTCTTTCTTTTTCTTTTGACACCAATCCCTTTTTACACTCATCAATTATTTGATAGTGGATTCAAGAACAAAACAAGACGAGGCACAGATCCACTGCCCAGTTTGTCCTGCCAACACCATGTCCATCTCTCTGAGTCCGGAGCCAGGCACAGGCCTCTTGTTGTCGGCCATTTTTATTGATATACAAAACAAACATTCTGCTCGGCGTTATTAGAAGTGAGCCAGAGCTTTATTGATTGGTCTGACACCAGTTTTACATTTGCTCCAGCTTGATGGCGGGCTGTATTACACAGGTTCATATGAAAATCAATGTTCTATCTGATTTCATCAGTGTACGATTGAAATGTTAAAACAGCAACCACTTTAAATGTTAACATCAGACAGCTCTTTTATGGGAGAGAAATAAGCATGGTAAGGATGATGTTCTCATATTCCTTTGCATCCACTTGATTTGAGGCTAGAATGAATAGTACATGAATATTTTTTTATGCTTATCATCTTATCTTAAGAGGCCCTATCCTGCTTTTTGGGGGTTTCCTTTCCTGTTTCTCCATTAAAAGAACATTGAAGCATGGAGAGATGTCACACTAAAGGGAACACATATAAATATGAAGCTGAAAATGAGCATAATAGGTCCTCTTCATTAATTGGTAGATATACAAACAGATTTAAAATAGAACGCCCCTACAATAGAGGGTGAAATAAAGTTTGCTATGTAAGCTTGCCATCCCTCGAAAACAAAGAAACAAATGGATTTTATTCCAGAGGCCCATCATACAAAGACTTTCACCCGGGAGGACAGGCCTTCACGAACCACCAATAACAATGATGATGAATGGACGTGGTCAAATGGCGATTGTCTCTCTCTTCCTGTATGCCTGCTTGTCAATAAGAGATGGATCATCAAATCACTCGCTCACTATTTTCTTAGGGCTTTGGTCAATAGTCTCTCCAATTAACGTCCAATTATCCCGACCAGTATTAATCACCTGGGACCAAGGGCAGTGATGTTGGTAAAAGGTCACATATGTGCAATGAAGATTAACAGTGACATGGCATCGATTGTCTGGCAGGAAGGTTAATGTAGTGGGTGCGTTGTAAGCTGTTGTGGCTGCCAGATGCAAAGCAGGAAGAATCGGGCAAGTTAACAAGAGTGATGTGGCCTCTGACTGGAGGGAGCAGGTAACGAATAGGCTGGTGTTAAGTCTTTCTTCATCGAATCCCTTAGAAAGAGCCAAACCCACTGGCTTGGGGAGTAATGGATTACATGTAACGGGATTAGTGAACAGGATACAAAAAAAGGTAACTCTATACCCTTGCAGTTGTTTTATGTAAGAACGTTTTAACAGTTAACATTTGTTCATCCCTTACCTCCCTTTCTCCCATAATACCATTATATTACAGAATATGACCTGCTCTATCGCAAAGGCATATTCCAAGAAAAAAACGGGCATGTCAAAAACCTGTGGTATGGTCATTTTGGGGTGTTGGTTGATTCTAAACTACAAAAGTCTTTGCTTTCAAATAATCAAACGTTATGGCCATATTCAGATGGGAAATACATTTCTTATGCTTGTACTGACAGCGTGTCAACTTCAGCGATCACTGTATCCCTTGATCAGTACCCAGTGGCGACTGGTCATTAGGGGCAGGTGGGGCACAGCCCCACCTAGTGTCAGCAGAAAGTATTACAAATAATGATTACAAAAAATGCAAAAAAAATAAATAAAAAAAAATAAAATATATTTTAAGATCATGTTTAATCATCTGATTCGTCTGTACATTGCTGTTTTAGTCTGTGTTCTTCTAATTAGTGTCTACAGTGTGTGCCTGTTTAGAGCCATGTGGGACAAAACCCGATCATGCCCCTCCCTCTCACTGTCTAAGTGAATGGTGACTGTAAAAACTACACTGCGCATGCTCAGAGTATTTTCCTATTTAATGTGTGTGGCAAAAAAAGAATGACCATAGGGGCACTGTGCTGCCATCCCCACCATACGTCATCTCACATAATTCAGAGCTGATTGGCTGTAAGTACGTGTGCCGCGAAAAGTGTGGTGTGTGAAGAGGAGACGAGAGAGGTGCAGTGACGCGTCCTAAAACCCGGAAGTAAGCTGCGCGTGGCTTCCCTTGACAAAAAAGCAATGAGATTTCTCCAAAAGATTTTAGAAAATAGCTCGAAATAAGATCTGTGGGAAACGTACCTGTTAGATAAATGCACGTTTTGTTCAGCCGGATAATATCCACATGTCTACCCTACTTGTATAATTTTTTTATCATAAATCTATCGATTAGATTTATGATAGACTTTTGAAACTACAAGAAGATAAGGAGGACTTTTACAAAAAAGTAAAAGAGATTTTTGTCCAGAAGGATAGGCAAATGGACTTCATCTTCAAGTCAAGGTCAGACCGCAATTTTATTGAAAATGGGATCTTACTAAGAGAGAACAATTCAACATTTAAATAATAAAATTACATTTTTTGGGTATCCTTTTGTTGAACTGTCTGTTTAAAACTAATCGAAGCATCAGACAAAAAAAGCTTTTGAAAATAATATTATATTTTGGTTTAGGTCAAAATATAATATTTGTAAACCTGAAGAGTCAGTGCCAGTGCCTCACCAGCCATGAACCTCACTGCACGTCACTGCAGAAGCTTATATATAGACATCTAAGTTTTTTGTGCCCCACCACTTTTGTACATATAAAAAAAAATATTGTCAAAATTAGATGTTTTTAATTTATTTTTTAATCGTCACACTTGATTTCGCCGATTTTCTTGTTGCCCTAGCTGGTCGACACCTCTTTTAGCAGAAACAAAGGCTACATTAATGTATTAAATCGATGTTAATCCATGTGTGTGGATCATAGACTGGTGTGGATGTGGAATTAACGGACGTGACGTTGTGCGATTGCGTTGCCAGGCAACGCAATTTACAAACTCTTCAACTACAACCCTAATTATATTTAAAAACATTTTAGAAGGCCTCACAAAATACTTTAATGTAAATTAAAATGTAAATGTGAAGGGATGTGTGTAATGTGATGATTGACATTATTCACCCACGGATCTATGGGTTGGGGGTATTGTTCCGCACGGACATTTTTATTAACCGGACTTACTGTTGATGTGAAATCCGAAAAAACAATTAAAAATAAAATAATACTTTATTCCGTGTTTGCTTGCTTTTCTCTTTGGAGGTCATCACATAACGGCATTGTAATACACGGTTCGGCTGCATTAAATATTACACATCTGCTGTAGTTCTGTATTTATAGAGCCCTGATGAGAAGACTTCTGGACAAACAGGAAGCACTGCCGCCAAAACTGAAAACGTGACGTGGATCATAAATATATCAGCAATTAAACAACATCTTACATTTCTTTTCACACAATACGTCTCCTTGCAGTATCAATACTAATTCGGCTGACTTTTATATTTGATCCAATTGGTAGATAGGCTGTATTTACACCATAACGGTGCACAGCTGATAGAAAGGCACATCTAGTGGTTAAAGCACGTTATTGAATTTTATTATTTTATTATTGTTCACAAAAATGAAACCATCAATAGCAGAAACAGAATTAACTGTCATTAGTAAACCACCCAAATAAAAAGATCATAAATGGTTTTGTTTTATATATATTTTAAGGATAATTGTTAGGATGCGTGGAAGGGTAGGACCCAAATGCAGACTATCAAAAAAAAGGTAAAAGGTCTCGAAACAAAAAGCGAGCTTTATTTTAAAAGCTGAACAAAAACATGGCAAGAAACAAATAGGTTGTACAAAAACTGACCGTGACCAACATGGAGGGAGACAGGAAAAACCAACAATGAACCGACAAGGCACACAGGGGAAGACAAGACTAAATACAGAGAGGGGTAATCACAAGACAAGACACAGCTGGGGTAAGGGAGGCAGAAACACAAGGGCAACAGGTGAACACAATCAGACAAACCAGGGAAACTAACGACAGGAAGGCAAACACAGGAAGAAGGAACAGAGAAGACACAAGGAGGAAAACATTTCAAAACAAAAGGTGGAAAATGAAAACATAAATACAAAACCGTAACAATAATAATAGCAATGTAACACTGTCTATGACACTTACTGTATAACACTGATTTGAAAAACATACAGAAAAAACTAATTCACTGCCCTTAATAAAGTATTTAAATATACATTTCAGGTGTGCTGTTTTGTTTAGATCATTGACATCTGGAGCTCTTTTAATGTCCTTTTTGATTATTGTTACACCAGGTCTTGTCAAAACCTTTATTCCATATTCAATATCCATTACTAAACAAAACAGCAATTCTACTCCACTACAATTCAGAGGTTAACCTGGTATTTTTACTCCACTACATTTATTTTAGTTACTTTGCAGATTCTGATTAATGATGTGAAATATAAACAACCCTTAAATCAGGCTTTAGTTACACCTGAGTAAAATTCAGGGAAAGGTGATTGTCAAGTGCCAACAATCAGGAGAGATATTTGATAGTTGCTGCTTGAGAAGACTAAACATTTATCTGCAGATCCCTATAAAGTATATTCATTACTCGTTATTCTCTACTAATAGTTAATTAAAGACTGTATATAATGGCTATTTCGCATATCCCTTTCAAGATTTCAAGATTTTCTAAGGTTCATTGACATATCCGTCATTTAACAGTAAGCTATTGAAATTCTGAATCCATAGATGTGTCTCCCATCACCCAAATCCCCTGACTATTCTCTCAACTCAGTATTTACATTCTTATATTCAAAGAAAATCAGTAATATCTTTGCACCGTTATGGTGTATAACGTATTTTTTTTCGGATTTCACATCAACAGTAAGTCCGGTTAACTAAAATGTCCGTGCGGAACAATACCCCCAACCCATAGAATAATGTCAATTACCACATTACACACACCCCTTGACATTTACATTTTAATTTACATTAAAGTATTTCGTGAGGCCTTCTAAAATGTTTTTAAATATAATTAGAGTTGTAGTTGAAGAGTTTGTAAATTGCGTTGCCTGGCAACGCAATCGCACAACGTCACGTCCGTTAATTCCACATCCACACCAGTCTATGATCCACACACATGGATTAACATCGATTTAATACATTAATGTAGCCTTTGTTTCTGCTAAAAGAGGTGTCGACCAGCTAGGGCAACAAGAACATCGGCGAAATCAAGTGTGACGATTAAAAAATAAATTAAAAACATCTCATTTTGACAATAAAAACCGACCAATAGGCGCGGTAGACCATTTGCTTGGCACTTCCGGGTATTTCTCCACTGGTTGGGCCATGTTAACAATACCGTGTAACTGTCACGTTTGAAGGGACGAAACCGTGACATATTTACGTCTCCCAGCATGGTAGATCGTCACATGTTCACGTCTTGCCGTGATACCGGGTTGATAAAAACGCCACTGTCAGTACCGCTCCCCCTCTCTCCTTCCATCTCCCTAAAAATTGAATAACAGACTGATAGTAACACTGCAGGGTCGAGGACGGTAGGTTCTTCTTCTGGTTACAAATAAAAACATAATTTGTCTTGGCTTTCAGAATATCAAAATATTGCAGATTTCAAATGATAAACGGCAGTGAAGCTTGTTAAGGTATGATGACAGGCGGCAAATGGAGCAACTTTACGGCAGAGGCATTACAACAGGTGTTGTGTGCGTTTCCTCTGTATTTAGACTCACACTCAAGCACACTTATAAACTCACACACTCACCAACTCTCGTCAGCACTTTCCCTCATCCAAGTAAAATAAACATCCTCGTCCGATGCTACTAGCTTAAAATGAGTTAGCCTTGTCAATACGTAGATTAATCTCCACGAACAATGATCTGCTGGCTCTTGAACATTATGAGGGCCTGCTAACAGTCATAGATAAATATTTCAGAATCACAGCTTGTCCAATAATGATCCTAATATGGGGCAAATGGTACAATGCCTCCAAAATATTAAGCCATGAGCCCCCTCTTAAAATACCTATGGCTAAACTGAATGGCTAAAAATGATTGTGTATATGTGCAATATGGTGTGTGTGCATTCTTTTACCATGGCTTCAGCGCTCGCCACCGCGGCAAATAACCAGAAGGCGGGAGGGTAATCGTACAGAGCATAAAAAAAAGGCACTTCTCTAATAGGAGGGCAAAATGGCAGGTGCTCATGCCCCCTATGAGGTCTATCACAAGCTTACTGTTTGTAATGGATAAACAGAGATGTATTTATTTTTATTTTATCAGGATTTCTACTTAACCCACGAATGCAAAGAGTCCATAGACCAAACACATCAGGTATGTAATGTGTGACAGTCAGCTGACAAACTGATGGCACGGTGTGAAATGTAATTACCTTGCCCTTGTCTAGGAACATTTCCTCTTCCCCTGTTCACATGTACACACAGCACACAATTCATGCATTCCGTACAAGGGCAGGTCCTGGACTTGACCCTTCTTCTTCATCTTTCAAGCATTTTTCCATTATGGGCTGGCAGCAGTACATCAATAGTACATTCATCCGTAGAGAAGTCTCCATCAAAAATCAATAACGTTTGAAAATCTATCATATGCAATATGCTGCAGCACAAACACACGTCATCTGATATGCCAACGCAGCAGCCCCGTGCTGACATGAACAGTTCTGTGTCTGCCCTTGAAATAATTGATTTTTCTTGGTTAAGCAAAAGGACAACACGCTGATGAAACATGCAATTTATCATAAACCCAGGGCTGTTTTGAATTGTGCAACATCTTTATATCCACGAAACTCCACGCAAACACACAGGCCCTGATCCACACACACACACACACACACACACACACACACACACACACACACACACACACACACACACACACACACACACACACACACACACACACACACACACACACACACACACACACACACACACACACACACACACACACACACACACACACACAAATATACAACCAGTCTCACGGCATTTAATCTATTGATTCGTGTTCACCAACACGATTTTCCCCTTTTTTTCGTGTCACACAGAACAATGTATTTCTATTGGTAGTATGTTTCGTGCCTGCAACACGTCTTTTTGTCCGGTCGGGTCTTGGAAGACCGGAAGCTGTGTGTTTCATAAAAACATGATTATTGTTTTTATTTTTAAATCGTAAAATGTCGGACTTTTTTTGCCGTCCGCGAGGAAAAGAAATGGAACTCAGAACCTCAGAATACTGAAATCTATATTTTTTTAAATATTTTTTTCCTTCTAATTTGTTATTATTTTCTAAATAACACACTGTTATTTACTCAACAATAACACACAATTATCCTTGTTTTTATTTGTTTAATTCTATAATCTCTGGCTTTTTTGCCGTTCCTCAGGAACTGAATTTCAAAATAAAGTCACAGGAAACAGACATAGGCGAAGGCGATACACACCCACTGAACTGATTACCCAAGATCCTCAGCTATGGTTTAAGCTCGGTGATTGGATGTTTTAGCCGCAATGCACGTTGGGATATGGTGTTTATGTAATATGAAAACATTAAAAGAAAAAAAAATAACACTTTATTCCGTGTGTGCTTGCTTTTCTCTTTGGAAGTCATCACATAACGGCATTGTAATACACGGTTCGGCTGCATTAAATATTAGACATCTGCCGTAGTTCTTTATTTATAGAGCCCTGATTAGAGCCACGAAACTCAATACGTGACGTGGATCATAAATATATCAGCAATTAAACAACATCTTCAATTTCTCTTCACACAATACGTCTCCTTGCAGTATCAACATTAATTGGGCTGACTTTTATATTTGATCCAATTGGTAGATAAGTTATATTTACACCATAACGGTGCACAGCTGATAGAAAGGGACTTGTAGTTTTTAAAGATATTACTGATTTTCTTTGAATATAAGAATGTAAATACTGAGTTGAGAGAATAGTCAGGGGGTTTGGGTGATGGGAGATACATCTATGGAATCAGAATTTCAATATCTTACCATTAAATGACGGATATACCTTTCTGTCTGTGATGTTTTACAAATCAGATATTAATGTGTAGAACTACAATATGTGAAATAATATAGCAATATCCTGTACAATTATGTGAAAACATGATTAAAACTACACATCGTCAGATGTTATACATACATAAGTGTCCTACACTAATAATACAAAGTTATTATGGCATTGTATGCTGTGTGTTATTTGTAACATCTTCAGACCTTTCCAACTCCTCATCATTTGCCTATCTTTGACTGTTGCAGGTGTAGGTTCAAATATCAAAAAAAAATATGTGTGGATAACAAAATACATCCGTCATGAACTAAGCTGGAAACTTATACTGGAAAGTATAATTTATTGTGTTAACACTTTAAACTTGACAGTTTTTTAACCCGCACCGCCTAGTGGTTAAAGCACGTTATTGCATTTTTTTGTTGAATATGTTATATTTACATACAAAATAGTGGAAAAGTAGAAGATCAATGATAGAAATATAGAATATAAAAAATCAAGAAGATACTGTAAGTGATCTTTACAATAAAACAGTTTAGTGCCGGATGTACAAAGATATTAATAGGAGGATGTGCAAAACAGAAAAACGAATTAACCTTTATTTAAACATTAAAGAATACTTTAGGTTAAGGTCTCATTTTAAATAAGAAAAAAGCTTTTGGGGGTAACTACAGATAAATATTAAGCCTGACAAAGTACTTAACGTCTAATATATTGCTTTTCTGCAATGTTAACTATGTTGAAGCACTTATTTTAACTGATATTATGCACATTTATTATACTCTTATAAGATGTATGTAGATAGTATGATAAATGTGCAGAATATGACAGTTTAATGGTGGAGGTACACAGATATTGATACTGTAGATGTCTTGTAATGCACTGTTGAGGAACCTGCGACCCAAGTTTTTCATTCATTGCATAACTACACCGTAGTCGTGTATATGATATGTCAATAAAGAACATCTTGAAATCTTGAAAGGGATGTGCAAAATAGTCATTATATACAGTTTTTAATTAACGAGTAATGAATATACTTTATAGGGATCTGCAGATAAATGTTTAGTCTTCTCAAGCACCAACTCTCTAATATCTCGCCTGATTGTTGGCACTTGACAATCACCTTCCCTGAATTGTACTCAGGTGTAACTAAAGTCTGCTTTAAGGGTTGTTTATATTTCTCATCATTAATCGGAATCTGCAAAGTAACTAAAATAAATGTAGTGGAGTAAAAATACCAGGTTAACCTCTGAATTGTAGTGGAGTAGAATTACAAATAAACAATGAGCTGTCATGTGGGTATATATTAATGCTGCCCATTAGGGACACAAGCAATTTTCACCCATTTATTAATTATATGTTTTAAATGTGATAACACCAATGTGTTTCCTATTCCCTAAACCTCCAGGGATGTACACAGTTTAACACTGGCAACTTCTAATTGTGGGAAAAACTACAATTCCCAGTAGAGACGTGCCATAGAACATTTTGCGAAACACAATATCCAGCATGTGTAGTTCTGAGGGGGGCGGTGCTGCAGTGGCGGTTCTAGACCAATTTGACTGGGGGGGCCAGGCTGGGGCCAGTTATTTTCTGAGGGGGGCACAATAAATGCACAACGAAAAAGACAAAGACAGTATGAAGTAATTGCGCACAAGGGTGTAACTTTGGTTTGAGAAGTAGGGGGGACACAAAACAGGGGGTCCTCCGCAATGAAATATTTTCTCGATTTAATTATATTTCCTGCCTTTCTACAAATATATTAGGGAGTATAGCGTCACATCCTCTAGGGGGATTCGGGGGCATGCACCCCCGGGAAGATTTATGTCTTTAAATTGAAGTTAAATGCATCAATCTGGTGCAATTTGAGGGCAAAATTAAGAGATTTATGGATACAGCTCTCAACACTCATATGAAACAGAACTGTATATATTTCAATAATCAAAAAACCATTAGAATATGCTCACAACCAATAACAAATCATTTAAACTTATATATTTTATAAACTCCTCTCTCCTATCTTTATTTTACCTAGTCTGCATTCTTTCTTTTTATTTATGCATATTTTACTAATCACTCCCCTTTTAAACTGTGTTTTTTATTTTTTACTGACCTATAGTAGGCTACACATTGGAATGATTTATTAACTTATTTTTTACAGCTATATTAAATAGATGGAAATATTTGTTTACATAGATGACCAAACCGTTTGAGACCCACTGAGATAACTTAGACTAACGTTTACAATCTAATCCCTCAGAGTCCTTTACCTCCCTGAGCTGACGTTATCTCAGCCTCTCAGTCCAGCAGGACCGTTTGCGTAAAACAATTATAATAAACACATTTGAAAAGTGGGGGGGACAGAAATGGGATTTTGAAAAGTAGGGGGGACATGTCCCCCCTGTCCCCAGTGGAAATTACGCCCATGATTGCGCATAAGGAAACAATGCAATACAGTTATTGGTATTTGTTTCAGTACACATATTTATTTCAGATACTTATAGTTACAGTTTTCACGCTCTAATGGGTCCGACTAGAATGACAAATAGCGTTAGTTCCGCCTATTCCGTCAGCCAAGAAATCGTTTAATCATACATTTTTTTAATTTTATTTTCAGGGGAGCCACAGGGGGGTCCAAAGACAGTGTTAGGGGGGCACTGACTTTGCCCCCCCCCCCTCCCCCTCCCCCTAGAGAACCGCCCCTGCGATGCTGGACCCGTTCGAGTCCAGTTTTGGATAGTCTGCCGTGGGTTTCATTCCGTTTCAAAGAGCTGTTTGACGCTCGGCGTAACCTTGGTGCACTGCCACTCCAACATCCAATCCCAGAGCTTGAAGATTAATCACGGGGTTTGTCAAGCAACGGGACTGTAGTCCCAAACGATAGCTGAGGATTATGGGTAGTGTAGTGTCTTCGGCCATCCTAAACTCCTAAATGTTTTTGGGATTTCATATTGCATAAACACCATATCCCAACGTGCATTGCGGCTAAAACATCCAATCACCGAGCTTAAACCATAGCTGAGGATCTTGGGTAATCAGTTCAGTGGGTGTGTATCGCAATGATGCTCGAAATGTCCCTTATAGGCCTACGTCTGTTTCCGGTGACTTTATTTCGAAATTCAGTTCCTGAGGAATGGCAAAAAAGCCCGAGATTATAGAATTAAACAAATAAATAAGAATTAGAAGGAAAAAAAGATTAAAAAAAATACAGATTTCATTATTCTGAGGCTCTGAGCCCCATTTCTTTTCCTCGCGGACGGCAAAAAAAGTCCAACATTATACGATTTAAAATAAAAACAATAATCGTGGCTTGATATTGAGTAAGAACATGTTTTTATGAACCACACAGCTTCTGGTCTTCCAAGACCCGACCGGACAAAAAGACGTGGTGCAGGCACGAAACATACTACCAATAGAAATACATTGCTTTTAAAATCGTGACACGAAAAAAAGGGGAAAATCGTGTTGGTGAACACGAATCAATAGATTAAATGTCGTGACTATAACACGAAATGCCGTGAGACTGGGTTGAAATATAAGCAGCAAATGTTCTAATCTAATTACAAAACCATTCCAAGACAAACAGTAACATGATAACAAACACACACACTCACTAGGCGCTCTCTCTTATCTCTTGTAGCAGCCTCTGTGCCAGGGGACTCATGAGTTGGGCCTTGATCCTTCCGCTCCCTGGAGACATTGTGCTGATTACTGTGGCCTGCCTGCAAGATCGATGAGTCATCAATAACAGTAATAATGCCTAACATGCTGCAGCGAGCCCTTATTGTTGCGTCCATGACGGCTCCGAGGCAGAAAGGGAATGGAGTCAATATGTGCGAGACGTCGAGATCTATAAAATAATCAGCCATAACTCTGTATGGGAATGCTTTGATGATGAAAGCAGCCTAATTAAACAATTATGCCGACCCTCTTGGTAATGCGGAAAGAATTGGATACGCGTTTATCAAAAAAGTTATTCTCTTTTATAACTGCTATGTCCTCAACAGTCAGGCACCACTGATACTCTGATACTCATATAGTCGAGTCTAATAGTCTTTCTTTAATAGGAAAGAAAGATTTCAACAGTATCCAATATATTCTAACATATACTTTTCACAAAATATATGTTAGAATTAGTTGTAGTTATGGAGTCTAGAATATTTTGGTATCTGAGGATAAATGTTTTGGTTCGTCCAAGAACTATTGACGGTGTGAACGGGTTTTGTTTGAATGCAGGTAAACAATCATTTTGGAGATCGAGAGAGGCAGTACACATTGGCTGAAATGGAACCTCAGAGTCCAGTTATTTCTTTTTTGGGAAATCTGCATTCACATGCAGTTATCTAATTAAATAAATTAGCTTTAGAAGTCATCTGTAAATTCCAACTCCATTCTAGCATCATAAATTGCTAATCGTTAAGGTTAAGTCTACTTCACTTTACTTGTATGCACTTTATTTGCTTTCTCCCCAGTCAACTGGTTCAGGTAGCAAGCTAGCATTAGCTTTATCAGATATTGACACCTAGCTGTTATTTGGTGTATATTAAGCCCCGGCAAATGATTTATGTAAGAACAAGTTTGTGTGATGTCATCTTTAATTTAGTAATGAAATCAGTAAACACTAATGCTCGGCTTTTTTTTCGGCTAATGCTGGCGCTACACATGAGGTGTTTAGCCTAGCTTAGCATAATGTATGCAGGCAGAGGGAAACAGCTAGCCTGACTCGGTCTAAACAAAACAAATACTTCAACCACAATTCGAAGCAGGTCTTTTTTTTTAGCTTTTTTCTGTTCTCACTTTTTGCTAAGCTAGGCTAAAACCTGATTCCATACTCACACACACATGTGAGAATTACTCTGTTTCATCCATAAAAGCATGTTTATTTAACTGCTTAAATCTTTTACACTTGAAACCTGCAAGAGCTAAATCAAAGCAAATAAATCTTTCAGGAACATCCCTGCTCCTTCTTCTTTTCATCTTTTCCAAGTTTAATTGAAGGCAGACATTTAGTATTCTCTGTGTCAAAAGGACTTCACAAGATGCCGTAGATCTAGACAAGACGAATTAGGCGATGATGACTTAATGATACGTTTCTGTGGTGCACCTGAGAGAGAGAAACTGGCTATAACCGACCAAATGATGAAAGTCTTTGAAGCAGCAGTCGGAATAATAACAAAGGGAAGGATATTCATGAAAGAGCCAAGGAGAAAGAGAGAAGGAGGCACAAGGTTCCAGGCCTTAAGGTACCTCCTCGGTAATTACCAGAAGGTAGGCATTAAACATAAATGCATCATTATGTTAACAATTAATACAATTATGTCAACCCTCCCGGCGAGCTTGTTCTGCTGAAGCTGTGATGTGTGTGGTGGGTTGGGCACAGTGTGTGTGAGTGTGTATGCAGCTGTGTGTGTGTGTTTTCCTACACACTCGTATGCATACATGTGTGGATGTGTATCTCTGGGGAAAGGAAGTGTACCTATTTGCCATCAGATTTAAAGGGGCCCTGTTATGCTTTTAGGGTGTCTCTCTCCTGTAGAATGTTCTATAGGTTTTTGTGCATGTAAATGGTCTGCAGAGGCTAAAATCCCTGTGTTCTCAGCAGGGAGTTTCTCTCCCACACACTCCCCCCTGCCTGAAACGCCTCCATCAGACTCCTTTGTTTACATCCGTAACATAGTGACGTTATTGTGCAACACTTGCACTTCTATTGGCTAGCGCTCTGACACAATGTGAGGCAGTATGAGAAAAATAAAGAGCTTTTTGAGCATTAAAGCATGGAGACATGTCCCAGTAGAGACACTAAATACTGATATGAACCTGAAAATGAGCAGAATATGTCCTCATTAAAAGTACATTGCATTGCACACAACAAGGTCTGTGACTTATTTAGAGTAAGATGGTAATGATTTGGTAGGAGACATTGCTCTTTGGTTTTCATGTACTACCACCAAATACTTTTACAAATGTGAAGCTGTAAATGAGCATTATGTGTCATTTGTAAGTCAACACAACCTGGAAATCTTGATTGCATCCTTCATTTTTTCCCTATTATTTTTTCCAATTTAATATTTCTGCCTTTGTTTACCTACAAGTAAAACATAAATGATACAATAAAAATGTTTTATGAAATGAACATGTGCATTTCGATATAAAGAACACTAAAATCAACTCTTTGTCAAATTCATTTTTTTCTTTTGCTGAGCCCGTCTTTGTTCTTTTCTAAGAACACCACATATCAAGGTTTATTTAGCAGCCGTGGCCTGTGGTTGGGTCAGGAACAGTGGAATAATACACCGCTGAACTGCACAAGTCATCAAGGAAAAGTCAACTGTGATCATTCCCATGAAACAGAAGCATTGTGATGTTCATTCATCTGTTACCGCAGCCCGTCAGACTCGATGTGATCGTCTGCGCTGCTGCACTTGGCAGGTTGCCTTTATCCATATCCAGCATCCAGGCTCCCCTTTCTTCCAGGAGAAAGTTTACATGTGCTGTCTCAGAAACTAAACCAGAGCTGTTACTACATTGTTAAAGATTGAGTGTGTGGATTCTTTTGTCTCCATAAACAATTCAGTGATCCCCTCCGAAAAAGTGAATTTGCAATTACAGAAGAGAGACAGGGCGGAAAGCTCCAGAGAGATACAAAAATAAAAGATCTGTTTGGGGATGTGAGCAGCTGCTGTTGCATTTTGTGAGACTGTGGTGTATTGTTTCACATAAACCAGGCAAAGATGAACATTTTCATAAACACAAATAAACGAACAATATAAATAAAAAAGATTACTATTTTGTACTCTTTCAGGCAGTGTAAAATCTACAGGTGACAGGATGCAATAAATATTCTTTGTTTCTGCACTTTCACATGTATTCCATATTAGCATTGAATTAGATGATGTGTAAAGAGAAAGATGTTGCTTGTAGAAGCCAATCCACAACAGACAGATCACTTCATCTACAGTTCTACCAGGTTTAGCATCTTTCTGCTTATTTTTGGGCTTTACAGTGTGCATCTATCCTCTTTTAGTTCACTCTCTCTGCTGTCATAAACCTTATTTCCAGCGGCACCAGGCAGCTGTTTTCAGCAAAAGATTCCGGTGAGAAGCTCATTATACAATACCTTAAAGGTCATGGAAAAGGCAGACCTGGCTTCTATATGACATCAGGTTGGGGGGAAGTCTGATTACTGACCTGATGCATGTCTTTATGAATTGACAGTAACCAGGTTAGTACAGTGCATGTTTAACCTGACTGTAATGAATGTGGACAGATAGCATTATGCTAACACATACAAAAAACAACAAAGACAAAACTGAGCTGTATTTGGGCTGGAACTCTAAATCTATAATAGTTGATTCAATATTTGTATAATTGTGTGATTTGAGTGAGTGGGGGTTTGAATGCTTTACATTTAAGATTTCAAATTGCTGTTAAGTTAAGTTTAATTTCTTCCCCAAAAAATATATATAAACTGATAAATACATTAAATCAAGTGATCACAGAAACACAAAGAAGAGAGTAAGGAATACCATTTAAAGGTGGAAAGGATCATTTCTACCTGGATGAGGGCAGAATAAGTAAACCAATGCTGCATAATGAACAAATTAGACTGACAAACTTAGTAGACAAAGTAACAATAACCATAACCCACATGAAGATGTCTTTATTTACAGTCAGCATGTTCAGGGTCTGGAAAACAACATTACTCTTGCTGTTCCCCTCTGGAATAATAGCATGAACACCTGCATGGCCAACAATGCACTCGTCTGCTCTGTAAGCAAACCATGGTATTCTTAAGCCCTGTATCATTTTTAATGACGTTATTTTCATCTGAAGATTTAAAACGTATTGTCTTTTCACTTCTGTCACTGTGAATGCCTTACATTTGAACAGCTGTGCAGCACACCATGTGATAGCAGTCAGTACCAGAGTGTGCTCTTCTGCTGAGGGTGGAGTTCCGGTGGTGTATTAGCAAGGAGTGCATCCTATTTTAATGCTGGACAAAACGATGCATTTTGTCTCAGAAGTGCACAAACCTTGGCTACTGTTGACTATGAGAAACATCCCTGATTCCCTAAATGGAGACACTACCAATCAGAGATGGGGTCGTTACTAAAAAAAAGTAATATATTACATATTACATATTACTTAAAAAAAAAGTAATATATTACACTACTTCGTTACTCTCTACATAAAGTAACTCGTTACTTTACTCGTTACTTTACTCGTTACTTTACTCGCAGGGCCGGCCCGCCCCTCCCTGCAGGCAGATCACGCAGACTGCTAAAGTTTCAAATGTCTTTAGTTCAGTTTCCATTGTCGCATAAGACTGATCCAGATAGCTCTGACTATGGCTGTCCTCTGTCTCCTGCTATCTGTATTTTGCGCAGTATATCTCTGAACGATGCGATGGTGATTCCACTGTGCAAATGGGCAACATTACCTCTACTATGAAGGATGCTACAAGCCTGTCCATCTCTGCTTTGGTTACCGGTCCTCCAAATTCTAATTTGTGCTGCTTCGGAGTCGGCGGTGGCGCACTCACAACATCCTCACTCTGGGTTCGGGGGTCCTTAGCTATTAGCTTCACCTTAGCATGTGTTCTTTGCAGGTGTTTGTTGAGGTTTGACGTGGTGTTTACAGCAGTGGATAACAGCTTCTGGCCTGGACACAGTTTGCACCTCACCGTCACATTCCTGTCTATTCTTCGGACGAACTCAAAATAATGGGCATACCTCCACCCCTCGAAAGTTATCGCTGACTCTGCCATGTTTATGCAGCACTGCACGTGGAGATGTGGACGCGCAAGTCGCGCAGATTACGTACATATAAACCTGCGGCGGAAACCCCTCTTGTCTGTCAGTGTGATTATGACTGATTTTATAAAAGTAACGAAGTAACGCGTGTCGGGGCAATGTTAGTAACTGTAGTGTGATTACTGAATTATAAAAGTAACGCGTTACACTACTCCGTTACCGACAAAAGTCATATTATTACAGTAACGCGTTACTTTGTAACGCGTTACACCCAACTCTGCTACCAATTTCACGCATTAAACTGGTCATGGATAGTACTATAAGGCCTCTAGAAACTAAGGCTGTACATACAGTGGAAGAAAAGGTGTGAGAATTTACCTGGAAGGGAAGGTCTAATAAATATGTTAAGGGTCGTTTTGGGAAGGGTAAGATCCAGTGTTTTTTTTACCTTCATTTCTTCTTAAAATATGTAACTTTGGGGACCCCTAACTACGTGTTAGTGTACAATGCTGCATTGAAGTACCGTACGGTCTGGACGGTTTAGAGTTGGGCCTTCCAAAAGTTTTAAAAAGGAAAAAGTATTTTGTTTATATGTCAGTTGGTACCAGATATTAGGCTTTTAGATTTTGCGTTCTTAAACACAATTTTACTTCCAACAAGGAATCATTCACCTAAGTTAAACAACCTTCCAACTAAAATGGGGACGAAAATGGAGGATTTGATTATTATTACCCATGTGTGTGTGATGAATAAAGAGGGTTTCTTATACCGCTGCTGGATATCTTAACCTATAAACATGTCAGCGTTAACTTAATAATGGATTAAGATTTTGTATTAGCTAATAATCCAAATCTGTAAAGTAACACAGATATGTAGTGGAGTAAAAAGTACCAATTGTACTTACTGTAAGTACAGTACTTGAGTAAATCTACTTAGTTAATTCACACCTCTCTCTTGTTAAAGTGTAATGAACAAAGCATTGCACGTTGACAGTTATCAACTAATAAACTAATATGTGCAAATACACACTTATATTACAAACTTCAACAACATATAGACTCTTAACTTTTATCTTAGAGCTGGTCCCAGCAGTACCTAGAGGGATGTACAACAAGCTGCTAGCACATGAAACACAATCTCTGAATTATTCAATTTACTGAGTAAGTGAGTTATCTGATGCGATAGAGTCACAAAGGACTAGCTGTTGCATTAAATATATACAGTATATGAGTCATTACTGAACACATTACAGGATTGTTGTTTGCAAGTTAATGGAGAACTCTGACATCAAACCAGCATGATGAGAACAATACTTCAGACATATTAGAAATCAAATTGAGGTCACAGTTTTATGCTGATGGAAAACATTTTATTTTCCTTTATTCTCAGTGCACACTTAGTCCACTAATTAAATGTAATAGAATTCAGAACACATGCTGGGCTGTTTTATCGTGCATCATTGAAATGTATTATGACATTTGTAAGCATTAGCATAGGCATTCGCCCCGTTCTGGAACCTGAGGTGGCACTGTGGTTCCATTTCAGATTCTTCCTTAAAGCAACTCCCATGAAATCCAAAATATTCACAGAAGCTATCAAGCACTAAACGAATGAATCGGAGGAAAAACTGAGAAAATGGCAATGAAGAATTGAAAAGAGAACAAAAAGAGATTGCAGCATCGTGCAGAGTTAAAGCTATAAACAAAATCCTGTAATGAGATATGTGCTTTGAGCTTTTCATGTTTCCACCGGAGGTTTGTCTAGTTGGAATCGTATGAGTACAGGAAGCACTGATTGCTCTGAGACAAAAACAAATACATCATGTTATAGCTTGGACAATAATGTGAATCTCTCTGCAAAGCTCTGGGGGTGAAAACAGGATATGTATTTCCTAAATTTTTTATGGCGATATGTTGTATCGATTACTGTGGGCGACTTAACCTTTGTGTTGTGTTTGAAAGCTGTTACCGTTCATGGTGTTCGCGGGTCAATTTTGACCCATGATTTATTTCAGTCCAAAACACACAAAATAATAATTATTATTATTATAGACTATTTTCCAATATTGTTTTAACTACATCATAACTAACTTATTATGCATACATAACCTTACAATCCTGTTCAGTGGCGTAACAAGGTTGTGATTGGCCCCGGTGCAAATATTGTTTTGGGCCCCCCCCCCATCGCCCCAAACATAAGCACACGCTGATGCGCTCACACACGCACAGACATACACAACCACTCAGAAGCGCCACATGTATAGGCTATCAAAACAGCCTGCCCTGGCCTCAGACCACCACAGACTGACAACGGCACAGCGAACTAAGAAGAGGATTAAACCTGTTTCCTTGATGTTTGTCTCTGGGGAATGGGCCGGTGGGCCTACATAGACCGGTTGCTATAATATAGCTTTTGATCTTGGCGTCGGGGGTCTCAATAGCGCCATAGAGTCCCCTATCGGTTGGGGCCCTTGGGGGAACTGTTGGACCACCGCCGGGCACAGCCAAATCCAGACACAGCCACGGCCACGGATACAGCTTCACTTGTGGAGCTAGATGGCAATGATGGTGGTGAGGCAGGTGAGCTATCGTTAGCCTCCGGCTGCCGCTGCACATGAACATTGCTAACGTTAGCGCTCGATTTCGAGGACAATGTATGTAAAAAAAAACAGTCTAATTTTGTCAGTTTAGCTGTTACATCTCCTTGTTCTCTCTTGTCCTTTCTCTTTTGAGCGCTGCTCTTGTGCTTTGGTTTGCTGCATTACATTTTTTATAATGCTACCGAACTTGCTGCTGCAGCTACAGTACAGTACAGGTTGATTAAACGGTTCGCTCGTCACGCAAGGTATCACATGACATGAAAGGGAGCAGGGTCATTGGACAGACAAATTACAAATTAATTCAGGTTGTTTGGTTACTTTGAAGACAAAAAAAATATTAAAAAAAAATATTAAAAATAATATTTAAAAAAGAATATTAAAAAAAATATATTTTCTTTTTTTATTGCATGGCTCTGGGCCCCGGTGCGTTGCACCAGCTGCACCGTCGATAGTTACGCCACTGATCCTGTTGGTATTGTATGGCCCCAAAACACATTATACATATAGCACATGTGCATGTGTGAGTTCAGGTTCAAGTGTTAGTGTACATATTCTTTGAGAAAGGTCGAGTTCTCGTGGGGGGAGGGGAGCAAGAGGGAGGGGAGACCAGGTGCATGTTGCGAAAAATTATTGTTACAGTGGATGAAGGGGGTGGGGGAGGGGTGTCTAAAGTCAAAGATGAATCTTGATTGGGCTGAATTTGACCCCGAGTCACCCAAAACAATTCTTCACAGACCCGAACACCAAATTATACTCTTTTTTTATTAGAGACCTTCAGACTTGGCTAAAATGGTCAAATGTAGTAAAAAAAAAATGTAGTGTTTATATAGCTGTTATCAGGAAGCCTTGTTCCGATAAAAAAAACTAGAGCGTAGTTATTATATAATTTTAACTTGAAACGGTTCACGGGAGACCCGAACACAACATAAGGGTTAAAGCAATCTGTAACAGGGTATTAGGAGTTTTCATTCAACGCATATTTGACTTTAACCACCAGAAATCTAATAGCTTTTTATTTTGATTTCCTGAGAAACCTTTAAATCAAAGCGTCCACACACATGCTGTACACTTATCATAAGGTGCATTAAGGCATACACAAAAAATATTTCATCAGTAGCAGATACAGTGAATTACTGAAACAGTCCATCAAAGCACATAAAGATGTATATTGATGACTAAGTGTGCAATTAGTCCACATTGGTTTTCAACCCGGTATCACGGCAAGACGTGAACATGTGACGATCTACCATGCTGGGAGACGTGAATATGTCACGGTTTCGTCCCTTCAAACGTGACAGTTACACGGTATTGTTAACATGGCCCAACCAGTGGAGAAATACCCGGAAGTGCCAAGCAAATGCTCTACCAAGACTATTGGTCGGTTTTTATTGTCAAAATTAGATGTTTTTAATTTATTTTTTAATCGTCACACTCGATTTCGCCGATTTTCTTGTTGCCCTAGCTGGTCGACACCTCTTTTAGCAGAAACAAAGGCTATATTAATGTATTAAATCGATGTTAATCCATGTGGATGTGGAATTAACGGACGTGACGTTGTGCGATTGCGTTGCCAGGCAACAGCTTCGGTGTGCTTGCTTTTCTCTTTGAAAGTCATCACATAACGGCATTGTAATACACGGTTCGGCTGCATTACATATTACATATCTGCCGTAGTTCTGTATTTATAGAGCCCTGATGAGAAGACTTCTAGACAAACAGGAAGCACTGCCGCCAAAACTGAAAACGTGACATGGATCATAAATATATCAGCAATTAAACAACATCTTACATTTCTCTTCACACAATACGTCTCCTTGCAGTATCAATACTAATTCGGCTGACTTTTATATTTGATCCAATTGGTAGATAGGTTCTATTTACACCATAACGGTGCACAGCTGATATAAAAGGACTTGTCGTTTTTAAAGATATTACTGATTTTCTTTGAATATAAGAATGTAAATACTGAGTTGAGAGAATAGTCAGGGGATTTGGGTGATGGGAGACACATCTATGGATTCAGAATTTCAATAGCTTACTGTTAAATGAGGGATATACCTTTCTGTCTGTGATGTTTTACAAATCAGATATTAGAAGTAAAACATGTGAAATAATATAGCAATATCCTGTACAATTATGTGAAAACATGAATAAAACTACACATCTTCAGATGTTATACATACACAAGTGTCCTACACTAATAATACAAAGTTATTATGGCTGTGTGCACCGCCTAGTGGTTAAAGCACGTTATTGAATTAGTTGTGTATATGATATGTCAATGAACCTTAGAAAATCTTGAAATCTTGAAAGGGATGTGCAAAATATCCATTATATACAGTCTTTAATTAACTATTAGTAGATAATAACGAGTAATGAATATACTTTATAGGGATCTGCAGATAAATGTTTAGTCTTCTCAAGCACCAACTATCAAATATCTCTCCTGATTGTTGGCACTTGACAATCACCTTTCCCTGAATTTTACTCAGGTGTAACTAAAGCCTGATTTAAGGGTTGTTTATATTTCACATCATTAATCAGAATCTGCAAAGTAACTAAAATAAATGTAGTGGAGTAAAAATACCAGGTTAACCTCTGAATTGTAGTGGAGTAGAATTGCTGTTTTGTTTAGTAATGGCTATTGAATATGGAATAAAGGTTTTGACAAGACCTGGTGTAACAATAATCAAAAAGGACATTAAAAGAGCTCCAGATGTCAATGATCTAAACAAAACAGCACACCTGAAATGTATATTTAAATACTTTATTAAGGGCAGTGAATTAGTTTTTTCTGTATGTTTTTCAAATCAGTGTTATACAGTAAGTGTCATAGACAGTGTTACATTGCTATTATTATCCTTAAAATATATATAAAACAAAACCACTTATGATCTTTTTTTTTGGGTGGTTTACTAATGACAGTTAATTCTGTTTCTGCTATTGATGGTTTCATTTTTGTGAACAATAATAAAATAATCAAATTCAATAACGTGCTTTAACCACTAGATGTGCCTTTCTATCAGCTGTGCACCGTTATGGTGTAAATACAGCCTATCTACCAATTGGATCAAATATAAAAGTCAGCCGAATTAGTATTGATACTGCAAGGAGACGTATTGTGTGAAAAATAAATGTAAGATGTTGTTTAATTGCTGATATATTTATGATCCACGTCACATTTTCAGTTTTGGCGGCAGTGCTTCCTGTTTGTCCAGAAGTCTTCTCATCAGGGCTCTATAAATACAGAACTACGGCAGATATGTCATATGTAATGCAGCCGAACCGTGTATTACAATGCCGTTATGTGATGACTTTCAAAGGGAAAAGCAAGCACACCGAAGCTGTTGCCTGGCAACGCAATCGCACAACGTCACGTCCGTTATTTCCACATCCACATGGATTAACATCGATTTAATACATCAATGTAGCCTTTGTTTCTGCTAAAAGAGGTGTCGACCAGCTAGGGCAACAAGAAAATCGGCAAAATCGAGTGTGACGATTAAAAAATAAATTAAAAACATCTAATTTTGACAATAAAAACCGACTAATAGTCATTTGCTTGGCACTTCCGGGTATTTATCCACTGGTTGGGCCATGTTAACAATACCGTGTAACTGTCACGTTTGAAGGGACGAAACCGTGACATATTCACGTCTCCCAGCATGGTAGATCGTCACATGTTCACGTCTTGCCGTGATACCGGGTTGTTGGTTTTATGAAATCATGTTTACAAGGGACTGTGCTCAACTGGACAAAGAATGAAAGAAAATAAAACTAATGAGAATGATAGGAAGTCTTCTACTACCAATTAATACATTAAAATAATGGGATAATCATTTTCAAAAAAAGAAGACACAACATTGTGACGTTTTATAATGTTATTATATGTCAAAAATATGTTCAATTCATTTTTAACTCAGTCCAAAAGAGAATGTGGAGCCTGAAGAACATTTTTACGACATCTTTTAAGGATTGAAGCTCAATGTTGATGTCCAAGAGAGATCTTCATTGGCCTCCAAAATGTAAGACTTCCTGGTTCCGACCGTTCAATCCAGGGCCAAAGAAAAGGACACATTTAAGGACAAACCCTGAAGATAAAAGTGAAATCTATTTGGAGATATTTTTACATTTTAATTTAAGTCTACTATAGACATAACACTTTTTTTTGGGTTGTAATTCAAGGTTTTAATGTCCGTGTTGAGGTTAATCCTTGAATTTGGAACCAAATATGATGAACAACTCAAATTGAAGTAAATTATTTAGCTATTTCCACAGATTTATAAATAAACTCAGGGGGATCCTATGGGATTATCATAAACTGTATGTCCAACTCTATGGACGATGAGAAGTGATCTTGGTTGGACAGTTAATAACGGGCCTATGAATATCTATTAAGGTTCAAAAGTGGCAGATCTCTGACAATAACTCACTTATATCGTCAAGTGTTTTTGGCTGGAGATGTAGATATTGAATCTGTCTTTCACTTAGACATACTGTGTATAACACATGCATAATAAGTCTTAAACCAACACTGATTAAACATTTATAACCATCCAAGTTATGTTGACCCATTTGGCATGTACGAGTTGTATTTATATACATACATTTTATGACATAAGAATGTTTTAGGGCCTATATTCATCTATATACCTGTTAGGGATAGGCTAATAATTTTTAATGACACATGTCCTTACTGATGGCCTGGAGGTTGGGTGCTGCTACCAAACCACAACATCTATGGTTCAATTGCAGACCAGAACAAGAAAGTAACGTTTCTCCCTTGGTTCCCTTGTTTACTTCCTCTATATTTTCCTCTAACATTCTAACAGTACACCGGGAAAACAGGTAAGAACAATATATTCTGTATAGATTCACAAGACTACCAATCATCTAAAACATTGTGATTTAGTTGTTGTTTGGCAGTATGTCATACCACACATAATATAGTTATAGAGTAACTGTCTTGGATAGAAGGCATCATTCTACCACAATTCATCATCTTCAACACAATTATAGACACAAAGGGAATACATGAAAGCATATTTAGACAAATAATCCTCATTCTTAATGCCACAATGATCTGTGAACATTTGTTGTGAATGACTGTGTGATTCCCCTGTTGGCCCGTCACAGATGAATGCTGCAGCAGTCTTAAGCTCCATTAGGAGGCATCTGCACGGGAATCCCAAACACCTTCACATGATAAAGATGAGCATTGTGACAGCACATCATGCCAAATGAGCCCTCTCTGTCACATCACAAAATGCATCAAAAAGCAATTGAGCCGCTGTGTGAAATGAGGGATATGGTTGAGCAAACACAATCGAGTAAATAAACATGAAATACGAATAAATAAAAGACGTGTGCATGCAGAACATGTATGAGCAATAAAACACATGCATTGTTGGATTATTGAATAAATTAACTAAAAACATGCTGTTGTATTTTGTCATTGTAATTAAAGGTGCTCTATAGAGTGGTGCAGGGATGAAGTATTTTTGTAGGCAGACCCGGAAATAAACTGCGCCTGGGTTCCCTGGACAAAAAAGCAATGGGATTTCTCCATAGGATTTTGGAAAATAGCTAGTAAATGCAAGTTTTGTTCAGCCGGATAATCTCCACATGTCTACCCTACTTTTATAATTTTTGAATCATAAATCTAATCGCCAGAAGCAAAATGTTAACATTATGCTATAAACAAACTACAGCAGGGTCGCACAACTTCAACGTCACGCCAACTTAAGATCGATATTAAAAAATACAGATTCTAAATGGTACAAGTTGAAGCGTTTGTTTGAACAGTTTGCAGGAGGCAGGTACTTGCTTTCAAGCAGAACAGGGCAAACAAACTTAGCGGGAGTGTTTACGTGTTCGGCGTAATGACGTACAACGTCCTCGACAACTTCTGTAGTCCTATTCAGCCACTTATTAACAACCATCGTTTTTCAGACACGTAAACTCTTCAGAAATCACCAGTGGGGTCACTGCTGTTGTATTTAATGTCGTAGAACAAAACTACTGCTGTCAAACAAGAACAAAATGATAACGCTAGCTAACAGCAGCGATCGTCACTTGGTGAGGGCACATCAGCTGTCTGCGTTTTGAGACAAAAGTGCTAGGTCTAAATTCACGAGGTGTTCAAAGTGCACAACATGCAGTGTACTGAGGGGTAGTATCCAAATTGAGACACAGCAATAGTTGTATAGCTCAGCTGGTCGTCATAATCAGGACAACTTTTACTCAAACTCTATTGGCTCTTTTCCTATTAGGCAAGATTTCTGCTTACTAAATGTAACACCCGGTTGTAGGGGAAGCCTGCAGGCCCCTCAAACAGCAGCATCATGAAAGCTGTTTGTGCAAAAATGTCACTCTCAATATATTCAGTTCCAGCTGGAAAGACCCACACAAAAACAAACACCTCTCTCACAGCCACAAATGTACACATTATGCCACAGGATCACAACTGACATGATGGATGGTTCATTTTAGGACGAGGCATAAAATATTGTGTCTGTGAGTCACAAGAAGGCTTTCTTTTATCCTTAGAGTTAACAAGTAAGAGCAGCTTCACAGGCTGTGTGATGCTTTTCCTCCGGGGCTGTGCAGGGAATGTGGAAGAATCCTGTAGAAGTCCAGATATGACAATTTTATTTCTGTCTCTCCCTTAAAGGAGAACTCCACACTTGGATAGTCGTACAAGGCGATACATCTTCATTCTCTGCTGTTCACTGCTTCCTATGAGATATTTTTTGACTGAGTGTGGTAATTTAATTTCTTTCATGTGAGGAAGTGTTTCACTACACTAGCCAAAATGTCCTGAAAACAACCTCTAAGGAGCCAAGATAAGCTTCCACCTGCAGCAAACTGTCCGGTAGGTTTATATTTAGTCAACTCTCCTCCTTGTTATTAAAATACATTGCTTTACTAAATTAAGCTAAATCCAAAGGGGTACTCCAACAAATACAAAATAAAAGAATACATGATTGGTATATTACTAGGAATGGGCTAACTGTGTTCATTATGTCTTGTTCTCTTGGTGCAATGTAAAATGTCATTTCTGGAGAAGAGGGCCACATGTGAATTTTTTCTATTTTAAATGACCAACATAGTTTTTTTAGATTTAAAATAAAGTCAGACTTTCTTGGGAAGAAAACTCAGAAAAAGTCCAATAATAAAAACAATTGACTTTTGTCAGATCTAAAAAAAAGACTTTACATGAGGCCCCTATCCTCTTCCATACATTCCCATTTAGTCAACCTTTTTTTTGCTAAATTTGAGTCTTTTCCAATCTACAGAATTTGAGTCTAGTTCTACTTTATGAAGTGTCTTGTATTCCTCAGATTATATTAACCATATAGATCAATCAAATCCAGCCAAAATAAACCAATGTTTCTTTCTCCAAAGCCCTGTTTTATATTTGAAAACGTTAACTATTACTTTACTTTAACTTCCCTCAGTCTTCCAGTCTGTGCTCATTGAGTGCTGATAGTCCTGTCATGATGCTCACAGCACAGGAAGCAGAACTGCTCTAACGGTAAAATATATATATTTTTTTTATCTGTCTACAATATTGCATCATTAATGACATTATGGTGTGGTCTTGTCTTTGCTCCATCTTGTGAAATCAACACTGCAATGTCTTCTTGCTCTGAAGCAGCTTCAGCAAGCCTTCAAAATTAACCCTGATGATGTCATATAGCGATGTAATCAGGGTTATGTCATTTTGGGCGTAGACTTCATTTGTTTTATACAAGCCTGCTGGTTGCATTGAGTTTTAGACTCTTATATATTTTCAGTGTTTCTCTGACATTTAGTGAGCCTTTTTACATTGGTATGATTTGTAAATTGAGGAAACCAATAAACAGAGGTGGGACCAAGTCATTGTTTTGCAAGTCCGAGTCAAGTCTCAAGTCTTTGCGCTCAAGTCCGAGTCAAGTCTCAAGTCTTTGCGCTCAAGTCCAAGTCAAGTCTCAAGTCAGGATGGGCAAGTTCAAGTCAAGTCCAAGTCCTAAACTTTGACAAAACGAGTCTTAAACAAGTCCTTATGTGCTTTTCAACAAATGTAATGACATCGATCAACAGAATAATACTTAATAATCAAACTGCTCTTTATTAGTCACATTAATCATTTAATAATCCATTTTCTCTCTGCTGGTAAAGTAACGTGTTTTCTTCTATTGTAAGAGGGATCAGTAAGGTAAGGCTACCGTGACGGTTTGATTTAGAAGGAGTTTAATGTATAAGATCCCTGATGTTGAGGTAACCAGAATGTTTATTTCCACTGTGTACATGTTATAAGGGACCCACAATCTATCTTTATGCAAGGGATAATGTGCAGCGAGGCGTCTCTATGGGGAAAAGAACACCTGAATCTAGATCCCTCTGCAGGTGGTACTTTAACTATATTTTGATGATAATACTTTTGTACTTTTACTTGTAACATTTTGAATGCAGGATCTTTTATTGTAACCGAGTATTCCTACACTCTGGTACTTTTACTCAAGTACAAGATCTGAACTTCTCCCACCTCTGACAATAAATCCTGAGTGGTTACCAAAAAAAAAAACCTGCTCTGAAGGTTATTTTCATTTTACAAATCCTGCACTCAGCTCTGCTTTCTCCAATATCATTGAAATGCAGCCAGATGCTGCTTCTTTTTTCGGTTTTCGCAAATTTCTTGACTTTTTCCGACGCGCTTGCATTTAAATCCGGCTCCCCGTCTCCCCGTGGCTCTGTAGCTGGCCTGTACCACTACACCTGCTGTCTTTGGAGCGTCTGCCCCCCACCCTTCTTTCACATAATGGTATGATCCTAGTGTGTCCTCGCATATGATTGGCCGCATGGTGGCTCAGCAAAATAAAGTCCCGCCCCTGCCTGCATGGATTCTCAGCAAGAGTTGCAGCGGCTGAAGATTCTGCTCTCCTAACGGCAGCTCGCGATCGGCGTGTTGGAGACCCCTGAATTAAATTATCAAGTCACCTCAAGTCAGAAGGCTCAAGTCCAAGTCAAGTCCCGAGTCATTGGTGTTCAAGTCCAAGTCGAGTCGCAAGTCTTTTGTGATGTTGTCAAGTCGAGTCCAAAGTCATCAAATTGGTAACTCGAGTCTGACTCGAGTCCAAGTCATGTGACTCGAGTCCACACCTCTGCCAATAAATGATCCTTATACAAATGCAATGAATAACAATTCATAGAAAACCAATGGATGCAGGATGTCTTGTATATGAACCTTTTGGATCCGCCAATAATACAAAGTTCAGTACTTCTGACTCTTGAGCAATGGCTTTCTAACTATTCACTACATCTACAGGAAATTGTGAGTCAAGGAAAATGTAATTTGCTCCATTACTTTATGGCGCTGACACTAAAATGTGTCAGGATTCAGACAGGTTGAAGTGTTTTTAACCTCCATACATCTGTTTAATAGAAAACTAAATACATCTCCAAATGAGAGATAATATGGATGCGGATGTTTTGCAGTCGTATTTCCTGTATGGTAATACCTTCCATTACAGCCTAATTTATGCTAATGGTGGTAGAGGACAGCAAGGCATGGCCATGTTTATCACCAGTGAGATTAAATTGTTGTGTCCTGACAGTTATTATGACCTCACCTCCCGGGGAAAGAAGATAATTGTTTTTTCACAGATAGATTTTCTTCTTCTGGAGTACGCCTTCGGTGAATTTGCGCGGCAGCAGATAATGACATTTGGTCAAAGTCATACAAATAAGCAACTCAGACAAACAATCCGATGCAATTATGATTATTGTTTCTCTGAATATGATTTCATAACCACTTGAGTGGGGACAGGGGAATTGTGGGAGGCATTCTCTAACTGAATATCAATGACTTCCTTCTATCAGCGCTGACAGTAAACAATGTGTATTCGGCACTCTTTGGATGAATTCTAACTACAATCATGATCTTACATAATAATAAGAATACAGATTGTTGTACTCATCAGGAAGACAATACCTGAAATACATACTGAAGTGTCCATAAGCAAGACACCTAGAGACTAACAAGGTGATTTTCCAAACTGCCAATAACCCATACGCTATTGTAGAACATCAGAGGCCCAATAGCCATTAAACAAGCTTTAAAAAGATAAAATCATAATTGACCTTAGGTTAAAGTTTGTGCAACTACATAAGTTAAACTCAATATCCATTTATGCCCCATTCTGATAAGTTGTGTTCCTCTATGGGAGGTGGAATGATTTGAACTGTAACTTTAAATCTCATCCAGTGCACGTTGTAAAAACTGCCTTAATTAGCTAATGTCAATGTATGCCTGTTTATGCATTGATATTTCATAATTTCACCCATTTATTTGATACTAAAGAAACCTTAAAAATGTCTAAAATTGTAAGGTGTTTCCCCCCCCCCCCTGTGAATTCTAAGCTTATTTATGGATGTTTATTTTTGATGGAGATCAGATACCCCTGTTTTGGTTTCCATGCATGTTTCATGTTTGTGTGTGAAGAGTTATGACTTTGAGTATGATTTTGGATTTCATTCACTGCACATCTTTGCCTCCTCTTCGGTCCTGCAAATGTATTTTACATTTCATATCCTTTCATTCCTGAGGGTTAAAATGCCGTCTGGACTGATGAGTTAAATAACAGCTAATTTAATTCCCCAACTCTCCTGTAATGTTAATCCCTACCTAATGAGGTACTAGCTTTATTTCCTCCCAGTCCCCTTCTTATTGTTGTTATCAAGAGTCTGAGGTTCAACAGTAACAACATGTGATGACACCTGAGCCGACTCCATTTACTTAACACTATTTTGTCATCCATAAAATGCAGTGTCTTACCTCAATGATAATGGAAACATTAACAATCTGGACTCCTTGGCTCTCCGGAGATAAGACAGAAGTTGCTTTGAAAGTGGACAGGAGGGGGTCTTGCTATTTTTGTCCACAACAGATGGTGCAGCAGTGAAGAATTGTCAACAAGTCCTTGTCACTAAACAACAAAATACATAATTTGTCATTGCCATCCAACATGACACAGGACTTTTCTGCACACCCTCATCAGCAGAACAGGTTGGTCAGTCGCATTGTGTTTGGATATAACTAACATTACTTAAATGACTCCTGTCTGATTGGAAACTGCTCTAGTTAAAGGGGTAGTTTCAATGTTTTGAAGTTGGCTTGTATGAGGTATATATGTCTCGTAAGGGTATAACCTATGGAATCAGAATGGTGAAGACATGGTGAAACTCTCAATGCAATCAATGTTGGCTCAAACAGTCTGGAACCATCGATGGAAATGTTGGTTGAGCCATGTTTCCATAAAGCACATTAAACTAGACTCTGGATATCCCATCTGACTCCTGGTTACCATTTGCTCGTCCAATATAGTCAATGTCGTTCTAGAGAAACAAACAGGAGTTACAGTATTAGAAGATAAGAATGTGGACGGGGAGCAGCAAAATATGTTTTAAACAATTAACAGAAAACAAATACAAAATTAAATATTAGTTCAGGTACATGTCGTTTTAAAATAAAATGTTCACCCCCTTACCATCAGACAGCTAGTCACTGATAGGAAACTGAAAATGCTACACTATACTATGCTCTCTCCAAAGCTACCATACCTCATTTAGAATATTTATATTCAACCTCGTAGAACATAAGCAATGATGATGATGACTGCCTAGATTGGTTATTTTGTCTCTGTCATTGTGTGACTTTAAAGCAGGGGTGGAGAACCTCCGGCCTCTGGGCCGTATACGGGGGGTTAGGTTAAACGAGCAAGTGCCTGTTTTTCCTGGCCACGGTCAGGGTCTTTGAACACAACACGAGCCTAACGTGTCATCACGTGGTACATGTCTCGTCTGACAGGGGTGCAGTTCTGACGGAGAGCACAGGAACGCTGCTCCGGCACTTCACAAACTGCAGTACCCATAAGGAGCCGTACACATGCCGCAGTTTTTGCGTGGCTGTGTCTTTAGTTGTAAGCCCAGTGGCGATCTGTTCATCTGTCATACTGATCATACAGTCAATAACTTTGTTGTTATTAGCATCTGGTTAGCTAGCTATGCTAACGAATATAAGAAGCTTTTTCTACAACCAGTGAGGTAAAGGCACATCTTTATATGATCATATTGACAGGTCTCTCTTGAAAATGAGACCTTGTGTCTCAATGAGATTTTACACCTGTATAAATAAAGACTAAATACATTTAAAAAAAAATCATTATAGTTATAAAAAAATAAGAGAATAAAGTAAACAGGTATAAAATACTATATGACAGTAAAAAGTTGTTAAACAAGAATACAGTTTGAAAGGGGAGTGATTTGTAAAATATCCATAAAGAAAAAGAAAATCTGCTTACAGTTCTGTTTCATATGGGTGTTGAGAGATGTTTCCATAGATCTCTTAATGTTGCTCTCAAAGTGCACCAGATTGATGCTTTTAACTTCAACATTTAAAAAATAATCTTCCTGGGGGAGCATGCCCCCGGACCCGCCTAGAGTAGGTTAGATCCCCCCCCCCCCCACTTAAATCATGGATAGGAAACTAAATACATTTGCACACATCTTGTTTCCATATCTTTCTGTTTTGGTGGTCATGCCACAACCGTGCACGTGAATGCATATGCGAGTCATGGTAAAATATCTGGATTAAGAGGTTGCTTTTTCTTTGCACAGCATGAAAGAAAGGCGAAATGAATGGGCTGTGATTTTAGTTTTTTTAAGCAGAGGTTGAGTTCAATAATTTGTACGGCCCTCGGAGGATGTTGTAAAAATTGAAATGGCCCTTGAGAAGAAAAAGATTCCCCACCCCTGCTTTAAAGGGTCAGTTTAAAAGTAATATTATGACACAAACAACGTAAGTGTTCTAAACTGAGTTAGACCAGCAACTATGTTCTGTGGGGTCAAATTACCATGATAGAGTCCACAGTCTAATCATAAATAACAGACATTATGTTGCTTTGTCTTGTGAGGACAGTCTTACTCTGGGCTTGCAGGCATTCTTGATCTAAGCTTCAGTATTATGTCCTTATAGGGCACTTTTCATCCTACTGTGCTTCTTATTCTTCTTTAGTACTTCAGTCCTACAGGAAAAGTAAAATGATCAAAATGTGTGGCAAACAGTCATTGCTATTATATGTTATATCCCAACCTTACTCTATATAGGACATATTTACTTTGTTTTATCTACAACCGGATGATCTTTTGGGTAAAATCATGCATAAGGACATTTCCCAAGGCTACTCTGTGTGTGCACATAAAGAAAATGGGTGTAATATATTTTTGGTCAGTTAATAAGGCAAGTTCATAATCAAGAGACAAACTGAGTCTGTTAACATGGCGTTACACACACTGTATGATGTTCACAATTTAAAAAAAGCCTGCTGAGCGTAATGATTTAGTGTCATCTTGTTTTTGAAATGAGATTCCTCCGTCTCCCTGTAGAATCACATGTAAGACGAGAGGAGGAGCCATGTTGGCCAAATGGAAGCTCTGTGTCTTTGTTGTTTATGATGTAAGACAGGGTGGGGCTGCATGTTGAAAGCAGCTGAAGCCAGCAGAATTATGAGGACAGAGGACTATGTAACACAAACTACTAGGCATACTGTAGGACACATTTAGGCATATAACAAACACAGACGCTGGATTTAATGAATTTTCACTGCAAGTATCCTCTTCACAACATGTGCAATTACCCGCCTGCATTGTGAGACTAATAGCAACATCATTAACAACAAATGCTGTGTAGCCTTGTTATAATGGCCACTGTCATAGACACAATTGTTATATAATGTGCTTCACTTTGCTTCGCCACAGTATCATCTGAATACAGCTCACCTTAACCAATGGGGAATGGGACAGAGTTGAAGAAGACATATTATGTTATATATTATGTTTAATTAGTATTCTGTGCCTCTACTGTGACATGTCTCCATGCTTTAATGTTCAAAAAGCTCTTTATTTTTCTCATACTGCCTGTGCTGCAGCATTTCTTTTCACCCTCTGTCTGAAACCAGAGCCCAGTCTGCTCTGATTGGTTAGCTGGCTGGCTCGGTTGTAATAGAGTGATGCAGTGAAGAGTCCTAAAACCCGGAAGTGAGTTAGCATTTTACCACTACCGGTTCCCTCGTCTCAGAGCCAATGGGATTTCTCCATAGGATTTTGGAAAATAGCTGGAAATAAGGTCTGTGGTTGACACAAATGTAAGAGACGGATCACGTTTTGTTCTACGACATTAAATCCATCAGCAGTGACCCCACTGGTGATTCTTGAAGACTTTACGTGTCTGAAAAACGATGGTTGTTAACAAGTGGCTGAATAGGACTACAGAAGTTGTCGAGGACTTTGTACGTCATTACACCAAACACGTAAACACTCCCCTGTTCTGCTTGAAAGCAAGTACCTGCGTTCTTGCAAACTGTTAAAACAAACGCTTCAACTTGTTCAATTTTGAATCTGTATTTTTGAATATCGATCTTAAGTTGTGCAGAGATGGAGTACTCGAGTCCTGGACTCGGACTCGAGTCGGACTCCAGTGTCGATTTCCGGGACTCGTGACTCGACTCGGACTCGCGCACTGATTGACGCGACTCGGACTTGGACTCGTGAATTCACGCGCACGATGACTTGGACTCGGACTCGGACTCGTGAATTCTGGCGTACGATGACTTGGACTCGGACTCGTGAATTCCCCCCCCCCCACGATGACTCGGACTCGACTTGTACATTGACGCTCCGACTTGGACTCGGACTCGAGCAAGTTTTCTCTGGAGTCTGATGTCCTCTAATCCTGGCGCGTGCACCTGCGAGGCGAGTTCACATACTGGGCCCCGCTATTCCAGTCTAAAGATGTCTAGAGACACACCCCGCATCGTGCTGTATGCTTTCACACATTCTGCTTCCACATTGGAAAAGAGCAGCGCAAAATGCTCGTTATGTGGAAAAAATATTGAAGAGAAGGCTCCGTAACACATTACTCTAAGGATCGAGTTCAGACATATAGGCTGTCTTGAACACTATCATCAGAGTAACGTGATCTAATCAATAAATAAAGATTCAGCCGATAACACGAAAGCATATGGCTACTTAACATGCAGAATGACGTCATTTTGCATGCTAAGTAGCCATGTGCTTTCTGGGGCTTAATCTTCATCAGTAAACCGATTTAACCGGTAAAAGTTCCTTCAAAATAAGAGTCCCGATCTTATTACTATCAAAATAAAAGTGCAAAATGAAAACTTTACCATAGGAAAATATTGGCATACAAATATAATCACTTCTCTAAAAGGTAACTCATTTTAAATATAGTTAGACATATTATAGGTCATTTACAATAATAATAATAATAATATTAATATTAGTAATAAGCTTTATATTTGTATAGCACCTATTACAAGACTTGTAGCCAAACTGGCTTCACAGCAGTTCAATAGACACATTAGTATAACATGACAGGATAAAAGCAATGTAGAGGAGCAGCTACATTACAACACATATATCCACGAAGATTAATACATGAAGACTTGTGACTCAGACTTGACTTGGACTCTTCTGAGGTGACTCGAACTTGGACTCGGACTCGAACACAGGTAATGATGACTCGGACTCGACTCGGACACTCGTTAGGTGACTCGGACTTGGACTCGGACTCGGACTCGAACACAGGTAATGATGACTCGGACTCGGACTCGACTCGGACACTCCTTGGGTGACTCGGACTTGGACTCGGACTCGACTATGACTCTCCCTTGGTGACTCGGACTTGAAGAGTGGTGACTCGAGAGTGACTTGGACTCGTGAATTGGTGACTTGACTACAACACTGAAGTTGTGTGACGTTGAAGTCGTCCGACCCTGCTGTACACGGCTGTAGTTCGTTTATAGCATAACGTTAGCATTTTGCTTCTGGCAATTAGATTTATGATTCGAACATTTTAAAAGTAGGGTAGACATGTGGATATTATCCGGCTGAACAAAACGTGCATTTATCTAACAGGTTTGTTTTCCACAGACCTTATTTCTGAGAAATCCCATTGCTTTTTTGTCGAGGGAACCCATGCGGAGCTTACTTCCGGGTAAATACGTCATCCCTGCACCACTCTATTGGTCAACCGCTTAGAAATGTCCCGCCCCTTAGCCTATCTTGTAGAATGTGATAGAGTGAAGCGCAATATAAGTGTAACATAGTGATGTCACTATGTTCTGGAAGTTAACAAAGAAGTCCAATGGAGGTGTTTCAGGAAGGGGGGGGGGGGGGGGGGGGGGGGGGGGATGGGGGGAGGGGTGTTTGGGAGATGATGTTAGCCTTTGCAGACCATTTACATGCACAACAACCTATATAACACACTACAGGAAAGTGAAAACCACCAACAGGAAAGGGCCTCTTTAAAAAAGCAGAAGGTATTAAAGGACAGGCTAACAGGTTGTGGTTTTATTGTCTCTTTCATTAGATTGGTTTACAATAACAAGAGCCGCTTTCACACCAAGTACTTTGCCGTACTTAGTGCCCAGCCCTTAGTGCCAGCACTTAGTACCCCAGGGCACTAAGTACAGATCGCGTTCACACCGGAATAAGTCCCTGAGGGAGGATTACGCAAATGAAGCCGCTGACGTCACTTCTTCTTCTTCTGCTTTGGGTTTACTGGCAGGCCGTGGTTTGCAATTCGCCCAGCCAATCGAAATTGGTACTTTTTTCTCCCCAGGGTAGTACCACCTCTCTAGCAGGCACTACAAATGGGGGTAAAAGTTCTCGGAACTAAGTACCCTTTTTGGTGTGAACGCAAAATTCCAGGCACTATCGGAACCAAACGGGAAAAGTACGGGTAAAAGTATTCCGGTGTGAAAGCGCCTAAGGACATTTAATATATGTCCTCTAATATTGCATCTTCAGTTACTTGCTCTTCTTGTGATTTTCTGTACTGTTTGTGTTGCTGCCAGGTCACCACTGTTCAGGTTCTTCCAGGTGTTCCAGATGGCTCGTCTGACCTTCCACTAACAGGCAATTTATCAGCACAAGGACATGGAGGCTTTCTCATTAGTTTGTATTTTTGGGCCAAAAACAAATAGTAAAAGACAGACATCAGAATACAAGATGACAATTAAAAACAGCAACCCCTGGCTGTGAGGTACCTGAGGGCCACTTATGATCCTTTGTGCCTCGCAACACGAGGCATTAATGATGGCAGCATGTGAGAGTGTTCCGAGCATTAATGTGTGCATTCCAGTGACGTGCGGTGAGGTTCATGGCTGGTGAGGCACTGACTCTTTCAGAGTCAGATTTACAAATAGTATAGCCTATTTTGACCTTAATCGAAATATTCTGTTATTTTCAAAAGCTTTTTTAGTCTGATGCTATGATTAATTTTAAACAGACCGATCAACAAAAGGATACCCAAAATCTAAATATTGGATTGTTCTTTCTAAGTAAGATCCCATTTTCATTACCTTGACTTGAAGATGAATAGAAGTCCATGCTATCCTTCTGGACAACAATCTCTATTACTGTTTTGTAAAAGTCCTCCTTATCTTCCTGTAGTTTCAAAAGTCTAGTTTGTTGTTTGTGGTAGAATAACAGTAGCAACAAGAACCTGTGGGCTCACGTGCGCCACCTTCAGTGCGGCAGAGGTTATGGCTGCCTCTCCTGGTGCTTTTTTCATTGCCGTTGTACAATGAGACCAGCGAGCCTAAATATCATACGTGAAATAAGTTATTTAGAGACTATGGATGGCGAGGATAAATGTAATAAAGGGATCTACAAACATTACATTGGTGACCTACAGTGAGATGGGAACAGGCATGCGCTTAGGGCCCGCTTTCCAGCCAGTTTCTGTGGGGTGACGCATTCTGAGGTGAGGCAGGGCTCATCTGTGCCTCACCTTACCCCACAGTAAATGGCTTGAGCGCGCTCACAAAATAAGTGGCCGCGCTAAATTAGTGCCCGCGCTCCAGCAAGTTACTGTGGGCTTACGTGAGGCAGAGCTCGTCCCTGCCTCACTTCTCATCGCTCCCATAGCGGAGCTCGGCAAATTTGCTGATTTTGACTATAAAATGCGATTGGAATCATACAGAAATCACATTTACACAAGATCAGTGGAGACATTTTATTATTATTATTATTATTTAGTTTTTCTTTAATTGTTTTTCCGTTACATTGGAGTATGACAGGTGAGGCTCTGCCCTGACTGCACGTCGCTGGTGCATTCAGTGTTACTGATGACAAACAGCATTATGTGACCAATTAACTATGGGCTCAGAACAGTCTCATAATACACACATGCACACAGAAGGATTCACACTTGTATTTCATGATCCGCAAAAGGATTCACACTTGTATTTCCGGATCCACACTTGTGTTTTTTAATGCACACACAAATGTGTTCCGTTTCATATACATGTAAATAAAATCCAAATACAGAAAAAAGTTTTACATATGTATTTTTGATCCTCACATTTGTTTTCCGTTTAAATCCCCTGAACCTGCAAACACAAACCGCTTTCTGTGCATGGATCGCTATGCATTCGTGTGTGGGTTTTTTGAGACTCCCCTGACGGTCACCCGATTCGTACTTGTAATTTTTTCTATCTATAGCCAATCAGATGTCTCCTTCATTCTAAGCCAATCACATGAGCGCGTCCCCACGAGGGTATGATTTATTGCGTTCACTTCATGACACTTCATATACGCATTTTGCGCTGTCCGGAGCAGGGTTTCCGCGGACAGAATTTATTTTACCGGACAAATTTGAAACTTACCGGTCATGTATCAATAATAATAATAATAATAAGAAGAAGAATTGTGTAGCAGAGTTTCCGTTAGCAGGTAATTACCGGACTATGACCGGATATGGCTAATAACACGGGAGTAAGGATCAGCCCGTCAGTTTCTCATGCAGCTCGCTAAAACTTCACTCGCGTTTATGTCCATATCGATCAGATCCAGCTCTCATGATCGGCCTTTATAGAGAGCACCGATCAAACTATTAAGAGTGAATATCGGCCGATAATGACCGGCGGGGCTCCCCCCGTTGACAGTTCACTGTCTAGCACTGGCTTCGTAGTGCACTGATCGATTAGGCTAAGCTAACCTGTAGCTGCTCCCTCCACACTCACAACAACTTCATACAGACATAAATAAAGCAGCTGTATTCGCCATACAGGAAACACACATTTAAAACGGTTTTGCCTGCCGTTTTTGTGTACACAAGCATTCATTAATGGTTCGGAAAGTGGCACTGTACCTTAATAATATAAAGGCTTGTATTTGCGTGCATTTCCTGCTCGGAAAGTGGCAATGTACTGAGAGTGGAGGTGTCCTGAGATTAGCGCCTGCAGGCAGGCTCCATGGACCTGTCAGCTCCGGACAGCGCAAAATGCGTACATGAAGCGCTACGTCATGAACGCAAGACATCTACCCTCGTGGGGGCGCGCTCATGTGATTGGCTTAGAATTGAGGAGACATCTGATTGGCTATAGATAGAAAAAATTACAAGTACGAATCGGGTCACCAACAGGGGAGTCTCAAAAAACCCACACACGAATGCACAGCGATCCATGCACAGAAAGCGGTTTGTGTTTGCAGGTGCAGCGGTTTTAAACGGAAAACAAATATGTGAGGATCAAAAATACATATGTAAAACTTTTTTCTGTATTTGGATTTTATTTACATGTATATGAAACGGAACACATTTGTGTGTGCATTGAAAAACACAAGTGTGGATCCAGAAATACAAGTGTGAATCATTTTGCGGATCATGAAATACAAGTGTGAATCCTTCTGTGTGCATGTGTGTATTATGAGACTGTTCTGAGCCCATAGTTAAGAGGCAAAAGTGCTAAACACTCACCACAGCAGGGTTTACGTCGGCACCTACTTTGGAATTTGGCCATTAGTAAAATATCTGTTTTGGCCAATTTTGATATGAATTTCGATTTGTGACATTATGACATATTCGTATAGTTTGTGTCGGTGGAAATTGTGTGTAATTCTTGTGATGCATTATCAATTTTTGTATCTTGTAAGTATTTTCTGGCTGCAGTTTCGCGATCGTTGTTGTGTGCAGTTACCATGGTTACTGATTTATATATTATTAAACCTATATTACAACTTTATCATACCAATGTTACACCCATATTATACCCTTAGTACAGCCATGTTACGGCATAATTACAATGATATGTTTTAATATTTTGGACAGTTTTCTTTCAGAATTACATTAATGTTGTAATGTCCTTACAGAAGACAAGAGGCTGTGTGGCCTTCATGCATTGCGGCAGAAAATAAGGATGTGTTGGACTGGTGGTGGACGGACGTGTGTGCCTGAGTTTCATGAATACGCTGTAGCTTGCATCCCAACAAACACATGCAGTACTTCATTCAATTAAACTGTTCAAACTTAGTTTGAATGCTATCCATTTCACCGGGTCATCAGAACACATTCTTTGACATACTTTTATAAAAAACAGGTCTCGCCACAGTAAGTTTATATATCCTTTGTTCTAAACAAAGGTCTAATTGACTCAGAAATGCTCTCGATAAATCAAAAGCCTTCTAGGTCACAGCACTTTGTGATGGGAAGTGTAAATACAGAGAGGCAAATCAAGTTAGAATGCACTCAGTGCTCGTTTGCTGACAGCGAGAAATAAAAGCAAGGTGCAATAAGATCTGAGCGAGGAGTTTGCTGAAGGTGAGCTGTGGGAGCACCCTAATGAGCAAAATATCCACATGTGATTGACTAAGAGGCCGCTAATTTGATTCCAGCCCTCCTTAATGAGTAAGTCAGCACTCAGATGGGGCAGGGGAGAAAAGAGATGAGAATGGGAGGAAAACCTTGGGTCAGTTCCTTTCAAATCTGCTGCCACTTCAAAGGAGACGTAATGATGAGAGCCAGCCAGCGACCAACAGGACGTTTTTTTTTCTGGGTTCTTTTCTCCGACTTCTCTTCGCAGAGCGTAATTAATTAAGAGCTTCACGCGGATGCAGAGATGACAGGTGGTCCATCACGTCTTGCTTTCATTTGCAGACTTGCGTGATGCAGATGAAAGGCGGGACCACGCTGAGCAAGTTGCAGAAACAGACGCCAGGCTTCATTTTTCACTTTCACAACAACAAACCTGCAGAGAACAAACAAACCCAACTGTACTGTAAACATTTTATTTCAAATTCCAGAGAGGAACTTGTAATTTCTTATAATCTGTTACAGGTTTCAGTCGGCCACAAATAGGAATCCATTTCCTGATTACTTGGTAGTATGTGTCCAATCACAGAATCTTGTATTTTTACACCAGTGAGTTCTCAATTAAACTCAACTCCTTCATGGTCATGTTGATATTAATTTATAAAAAAAACATTATTTAAATATCCACTATTGAACACTGTTGATTGCAGCTCTGACATCTCTGTATTGCTTCGAGTTGATGCTTAATCAAAATGTAATCTCTTTGAAACATCTGATAGAGCTCCTATGTGGTGTCACATTGAATGAGAAGAAAATGAACAAATAAAGAGCAAAGGCTACTTGAATCTTTAATGTTACTCACTGCACAACACTTTTAAAATCTCAAATAGAAAGCATGACTGTACACTTTCCACAGATGATCAATGGGTAAAAGTAATAGAAGTAGTAAAAAGCATAAGACTTGAGAACAGAGGAAAAGTTAAGTTAGTATTACATATGTCCAACACCACCTTCCATTTTGGAAATCCTATGAACATTGGGTTTTGTGGGGATTGGAAATTGGGCTTTCAGTAATGATGAACTAATTAACTGTACTCTAATTAGCAGGGTGTTTATTGTGCGTTTTGGGAATCGATTGATCTCAGGTGTCCTCATGCAGGCAGTATAAAGAGTCAACAGTATTTGGGGCCTTTCCTTAGTCTAACACCAAGGACAAATGGAAAACTTGCTTTAATGTAAGTCTCAGAATAAAGGATGCCCCTGTTTTGGACAGGATCATCAGAGGTGTCTGATAAGGCTGTCATGTTGCTTCGCAGATCACAAGAGTGTCTGGTCTAATGCTGTGTGTTAGGTTTTTTCTGTTTTTGTTGAATCCGAACCACACCAGCCAAACAAAAACACATTCAAACTAAAAAGAGCATGCGCTTATGTCTGAACTGAATGCTATCAGACTAAAAGGTTATACACAACTCCCTAGGGAGGCGCCCAGGTGGCATCCTCACTAGGTTACTGAATAAACTTAACTACTCCTTTATGCAACTACATTACCGCTGTGATTATCCTGCCCATCTCAGACTCAATTGAACCCTTGACTTGAGAACAAGACCCTGAGATACTTGAACTCCTTCAGTTGGAATAAGGATTCATTACCTACTCGGAGAAGACAGTTCATCGGTTTCCTGCTGAGAATCATCTCCTTAAAAGAAGACGTTCTGATCCCCATCCAGCTGCTTCACACTCGGCTGCGAACCGATCCAATGAGACATGAAGGTCGCAGAGCGGTGACGCCAACAGAACCACATCATCTGCAAAAAACATCAATGCAATCCTTAGCCCGACAAACTCATCTTAGCCCCTGCCCCACCCCTTAAAAACCCCATTAACAAACCTACAGTTTATTCATTAATATCTCTGTTTGAATGTATGATTGAGCTGTTTATTGTAAATGTTTAGATTTCACAGGTGTAATAATACAGTGTCTGATCAGTTGCAGTTTTAAAATCGATCAGTGATGCAGACAGCAGTTATGTTTCAATCGTTTTGGTTTCCTCTGTACCTGTCCTGTTTTAGAACATACATAACTGACACCTATATTTGAAAGACCAATAGCCATTTATTTTGAAGGATCCTTGTGTGATTATATTGTTATACTTCTGCTTTTTTCCTTTCTCACCATTGTGTGAATACTTTAGCCAGCAGGTTGCTGTGTAATAGACACATGAAAGCCGATGAAGCACAGCAAAAGCTCCTAAACAAGCATCAATAATAGACGGGTGCGCTATCTCCTGGGCTCAGCTCTGCAGGAGGTACACAATCTAGTGAAACCAACCATCTGTGGCCCAAACAAAAACCTTCAGAAGCTCTGATCTCCACCCCACCCCCCTCTCATCTCCAACCAGGAACCCTCTCTCTCAAGATCCCGATGCTTAGGGGACTTTGCAGCTATTTAATATTTAATGCCCTCTAAAGCCAAAAGAATGCTAATTTGTGTGGCCTGCTACCAATTTTCCTCCTTTTCACTCTCACCCCAAAATTACAAATCTGTTTAAAAACCTATTTATCCCCAGTGTTACAGCTGGGGACAATTATGCTCAGGAAGCTCGCAGGGGGACGTCTCTGGGAGCAGCCAGGAAGCGAGTGGCGGATCCATCTTTCAAGGAAGGCGAAGCACTTTGGACCACGGGGGTGCACTCTGGCCACAGGGCCCTTCTGGGGTCTCTACACTGAACCCCCCACCAGTTCTTCGTCACCGCCATGGCCTGTGAAGATTAGCCCAAACAAGACATGGAGGCGGGTGGCGGATTTGGAGAAAGAGAGATGAAAGAAGGGGAGAAAATGAGAAGCAAGTCTGGCCCTGCTCTGTGTTTACCCTCTGACCCCCCCACCCATATTTGATCTCATTAATTTGTTTGTACCCCGTATATGAAACCACAAAAAATGGATGCACGTTGCACCTCTCAATCTGTAGCCTGTGTGGTATGAACTGTAAACACTGGAGCATGTATCCTGCTGCATGTTATTGTTATAAAAGAAACAAGGACTGTCTCCTTCTTCACAACCAGAAACTAAATAATAAAAGAGAATACAATAGGTCTGCTAGGTCAGAAAACAGTGTGAAGTGGAGTTAGATTAACCCTGTAAGGCCCACTGTTGTAATTGTACAACATTACTTTAAGCTATCCTAAAAAAGTCAGTAAATGTTTTGTTTTTTTAAACACCACATTTACATAGTCAAAAGGTCCTTTTGTTCAGCCTCACAATGCTATTGGGTAGTAAATGTGTTTATAGGTCCTGCCCTCTGGCCATAATACTCACACAACATGTACATATTTAGTTTTTGTGGAATACATTCATCAAATTTGATTTTGAGTAGCTTATGTCTTTGTTGTAATACTACAACACTGGGTTAGTGTGGTAGTCAAAATAGCACATGCACCTGTCATGGATATTGCCTTTCTTATATGTTCACATATGGAAATAAAACACTAATAGAAATATAATGTCTTTGATAATTCACTATAACTAAGTTCTAAATGTGTCCTCTGTTAAGATTTTGAATTAAGACCAGAATTGAATTACATTACATGTTACTTGTTACTTGTTAGACACTTTTATCCAAAGCGACTTATATACTCAATACTGTGGGCAATCCCCACAGGAGCAATTTGGGGTGAAGTGTCTCAGGGACACAACGACATGCTGACTGCAGTGGGGTTTGAACCTGTGACCCCCTGATCCAAACACCTACGGACAACCCACTGCACCACACGCCCCCGTGAATAAATTAATACATTATTTTTGATAAAAGAATGTGAAATTATATCTGTAGCAATATTTTAAACTCTACTTGTGTCTTATCAGTTAATTAGTTACAACAATACATTTAACTCTGGTTCTGGCAGAAACAGTTCTTTCTGACATGTGTTGGGACACTTGGATGTATCCCTTTTAGTATGATAATTAGCCTATTATCATTAGCCAGACAGCATTGTGTGACTTGTTGCATTGGTTTACCTGCATGTGTGGGTGTAGGTATTGCTTTTATTATGATAATAGGCTAAGCCAGGTAGTATTGTGTGACTCAAGTGTACAATGTAAATAGGATTCAGATACTTGTTGCATCGGGACACCTGGAAGGGTGTGCATGCATTCCTTTTAGTATGATAATAGGCTAAGCCAGACAGAATGAACACTTGTCCCACCACCCTATCTATTCCTTCAGGTAATCTATTACAATATAATAAGCATATGTATTATTGATACATATGTATTAATTACTTTTTCCATTTCAGAATGCCACCAGCAAAGAGAGGCCCTCGATTCAGTGTGCAGGATGTGATTGCTGCCATCCAAAACGGAGAAAGTGAGTTTGAGATGGAATCAGAGGACAGTGACACTGATATGAGTGAAGAAGAGGCAGATGAAGATGCCTGTGGCCACATGGACAAGGAACACCAACAACCCAATGACCCCCCAGTCAGTGATTATGTGGACATCGAGCCCCAACAACATAAACCCACCAAGCCCTGTGACAGGTATCGCTGGTACGTGTACATCTTCTGGCACACCATCATCCTTGCTGTGATCAACGCCTGGCTCCTCTACAAGCAGGAGTGCAGAGCTCTAAAGATGCCAAAGCAGGAGATCCTGAACAGGAGACCGTTTCAGGCAGATCTAGCATCCTCTCTCATCCTGGTAAGAATGCATTTCTGCTATTTGCCATTTGTAATATTTATTTATATTTCACTGTAATATTTTTGACTTGTATCCTAATGTATTTTTGACATGTATCTTGATTGATTTTGTTCTAATCAGGTGAACACAACTCCTCTGAAAACACCCAAGAGAGGATGACCATCTTCAGGCAACGGGAGCCCAGCAGCGACGGTGACATCAAGGAGCCTGTTGAATGCTCAGAAGAGACCATCCTCAGGTGATGGGAGTCCACCAAACGGGGCCCCATCCAAGAGATCACAACCTCCACTGGATGTACGCAAGGACCTAGTGGCACATTTTCCAGTGAAGACAAAGAGAGGACGCTGCAGACACTGCAGTAAAGGGTACACAAACACACAATGCACCAAGTGTGACGTCCGTCTCTGCTTTTCCGACGATAGGAACTGTTTTTGGGACTACCATTGTATTCATATTTAATAAATGACTATTCATACAAAATATGACTGATGTGTGATTATTATTCATGCTATATACTGATATAGGGCTAAGTAAGCAATCAATCCTGCAAATCAACCCTTAGTTGTTCAATGTATTTATTCAGACAATGTGAGTAGAAATACAGAAATTCTGCTCCCACCTGAAGCCAACGTTGCAATATTACAACATTTCCCTAAAAACTTACCAAAATGTGAAAACTCTTTCATTTCTGCTCCAGAGGCTCCCTACAACAACATCTGAAAGGTCAAAACAATACATTCTAATGTTTTTCTATATTTGGGCTTTACAGGGTTGTATGTATGATTTTTTACTTTCTTCATATCCTGTTGTGTTTTATTTTGCAACTTCATAGCTGTACTACATATTGAGCCATTTTAGTAATTAAGGGACAAATAATATTATTATTTTCACCTAATTGTGGTAAAAGGATTTTAGGAAATCAAAAAGCTAAACATCAACATGTTAGCATGTGAGCATGTTAGCATTCCAACATTAGCATTCAGCTAATTCTGCTGGGCTGAGGATAGGGGTTGACTGTTTGTTTGATTTGTTGATTTGTCGGGTCAGTTCCCCTACATATCATTCCTCTAGTGGCTATACCTTTGTGCTGTCAACATAACTAACATTTACAGAGGACACACGTGATTGGACATATTGACTTTCTGCCTTTTTTCATCACGACTGCTCAGGTTCAAACACTCTGGGAATTTGAGAATAATCCTCTTTCTTGGTTTTCTTCACGTTACACATGGTATGGCCTCACAAAGCTGCTATTGTGGACTCTTATGAAGCAAAGGACAACAGGGATTCTGCAAATGTAACCCTTTTGACATTGACTGTGTTTACAGCCAATTCAAAATCATTTACCATGTTGTAAATGTCACTAAATAAGGGTGAAACAAACACATGTTGTTTGACCCTGCATTATGAACGTAGGAACAGGATAGGTGGATTGATGGATAAACCTGCCTTTAACTCTGATGGTTGTTTTTCCCTGACCCATGAGGAAGGAATAAAACAGTCTTTGGAGCCTTTAACAGCCTTTTGATTTATGATGGAAATATCTGACAGATATTTGAGTTATAGCGTTATTTATGAAATATAATCTTTTGAACTGTTAAGATATTTATGTGATCTAATATTTATATATCTATGTTTTGATACGGACACTTTTTGTGAATGAACAACGTCAGCTGAGGGAGGAGCAAGGTTTAATATGGAAAATACACTTTTTGGGTTAGATGCTGGAAGGCATAGTTTTCCAATCACTTTATTAGGCACATTATTTTTGATGGATTATTCTGTAGTAGACAACAGTATTTGACACCTTGTTTTAGGTACTTTGGCGCACCATTTATTATTTGCTATTGTCTGATCAGAATAATGATATTTGGATTTTGGATATATTTGTTTTTTCTGGAAAGTCAACCAGAGTGTATTGTTTTGTAAATCATCTTTTTTAGAGTGAAACCAAACAAGATCTCTGCGTGCTTTTTGGAAATCTGTGCCAGAAGCCCTCACCCTAATGTGGCTTCAGAAAGTTTAAAACCCACGATTAGCTACTTCAACTGTAATAACATATATGAACGACCTTACATATTCACGAAGTATCTAGAGCCATCATGCGAGCTTTACAGCATTATAGAACATGAGTTTTGTGTAAATTCCTTGGATGAATTTACATAATTAGCCAAATGAATGTTTGAACAAGTGGAGTCAAGTAATTTGAACACATGGCAGCCATCTTTAACTTTTTATTACTGAAGTAGCTTTCAAAGGGAGTATGAATATTTCTGTGTTCCTGTGGTGTGTATGTGCTCGTATGCATCCAGGTGCATTGTGGGAAGGCTGGCTGATAAACATCCTCTCAAGGGAGGCAGGTCGAGGTGGCATTTATCTAAGGGGACTCTTTTGTTCTTGAAATGTCCCGGTGCTTTCAATAATTCAGCAGCAGCCTTTTCTTCTCCTTACTTCCGCTTGACACCATGCCAACACTTGCCACCTCAGGGTTAAATATGTGCCCCCCCCCCCCCGGCAAACGCAGACAGAGGAGACACACATCAATGAGGTGTTATTTATAAGGCTGTGTGTACACTGTACTGTTTTCCAGGTTTTGTACATGATGAATGTGTCAGAGTGCGTCCTTGTAAATACTTGTCCATTCTTAGGAGGCATCTTATTGATGAGCTTTTACAGGAAAGGTGTTATTGCTTGCCTCAATGTGTCCCAGAACACTGACAGGCTTTTATTTTCTTGTAATCCTGACTGTGTCTGTTCTTTCACTTAACCAATCACGTAGTACTCTTTTCTTTCATAGCCTTACCCAAACACTAACCCTAACCCTGACCTTTTGTTACGATTGGATTAGATTTGTATTGGTTGCATATTTTGGACGGCCGTGACAAACTGTGCTGGGCAGAAGGCACTCTTTTTTAATATTTTCTGGAATCCAAATAATTATAACATACGATACTTTCAATAGTTTTGACAGAAATGTACTCTACTGCACTCTCTGCTACATCATCCAGCACTCATTACATTTCATTAAGCTGAAGCTTTTATCCAAAGCGACTTACAATAAGTGCATTAAAGATACAAACTCAGAACAACAAGTAAATGCACATATATTCGCTTCAACTTAAGCCATTGTAAGAGCTGGTACATTAGTTTAAAATGGGCTAAACTCTTTAAGTGCTATTTTATTGTGTTCAATTCAATGGCCAAGGGACAAGCGAAAAAAGTGAGTTTTCAGTTTGCAACGGAATATATATTGAATTCTACAATTTTTGCCATGATAGCAAACAGGTGTGTTTTTGTTGAGGGGTACCTGCGTCCACCTCGCAGTGATGGAGTAGCAAGCTGTATCCAAGAGTGTATGGTTTAACAAACATGTCCTGGATGTGTGAAGGACCGGACCCCTTCAAAGCATTGTAGGCCAGCACCAGTGCCTTGAAGCGGGTTCACTCCCACAACAGAGAGCACACTGCCCGGGTTGCTAGCGTGTGTGTGTCTGGGTGTGTGTGTCTGGTGCCCCTTTCACACCAACGCGGTTCCCGCTCTAGCTCCGTGCTAGAGCTTTTCTGGTTCGGAACCGTTTTTTCTTTTCAGCCCCCGTTTTGTTCACACCGCCCAGAGCCCGACTGGTGCTGCTGCGTCATGACGTCACCGTTTACGTCGCTGATTTTCTCCCCAATGGCGTCGGGTCGATGATCGTGTTGCTTTTAATCATACGAAGCCAGATTAAATTAAATAACGACTTCTCCCACCTTATACTTTTCTCCAGAGTGCCGTGGTTCATTGTTTATTAATGTGTTTCAGCGGCATTTACCGACCGCTGCAGTGCTGTTATGAAAGTTTCTCTGGTATAAAATGGGTGATGTTAGCATAGCAACCGAAGCTAAACTGACTATCTTGACTACTTGTTGCTATCCTATTGTGGCATAAGCCGTTTTCTACAGGCACATTTTACCGGCATATTTTTCATTATGATTCTACTTGTGATAGTCGGACATGAGTTATGACAACCTGTGCAGCCCATGTATTGATTCAATCCGATAGCTGCTATAATACAAAACAAAACGTCTGCCTGCCCTCCACAATGATCAATGACAGCGAACGGATGGTCAAAGTAAGGTACAAATAAACAGAATCACACGAAGCCTGGTTAGTGTTGCCTGACTTTATAAAGTGTGTTTTGCGTTCTATTCACTTTGCTCAGCGCTACTGCTTGTTACAACTTTAATTTGCCGTACTCGCCATAAACTGTTATTGCTCAGGTTGATCCCGCCCCTGCCCCCGCCTCCGACGTAAGCGTGATGTATGCGGTTCTTGCTTCTAGACCGACCATTTTTTGGTGCTTGAAAAGCACCGGGTTTCGGAGCTTAGAGGCGGCTCCGCTGCGGTGTGAACAGTGAAAACCGGTGCTTTTCAGGCTCTAGCTCCGAACCGGCCCTGGAACCGCGTTGGTGTGAAAGCCGCATGGGTGTGTGTGTGTCCCAACCTACCAGGTGACCTTGACAGTGCTCAAATTCAGTTTTTGTCTTTACATCTGGAAGGGGAATCTTTTTCTAATCAGAACCATTGTAGACAGGTTTTTTATAATTGTATTTGTGGGCTAGGCCTGGAAACTATAGGCCATGCATGGAGTTCACCCAGAGTGACCCAGCTAACTGTCAATCACATGCACTTTTGCAGGTTTCCGTTTCAGATGTCTTTCAAACCATGTTTCAAAACCATGAAATTCAGACTTGTGTCTACTCACCAACAGTCTGACCTGGATAATTTGGTTATCCAAGTACAGAGAAAGGAGCGCTGGTGAGCTTCTCTTTGAAGTGTCAATAATTGACTGCACTCTTTGTGCCAAAACATATTTAACCTCTATGGATGAGGTTAAAGGTGAAAAACACAGTTTTTTTTTCAAACAGTTCTTCAGTGACAATTCAATGCATTTTTGTATTTTTTATTCAACATGACTGAATCACTCTCGTTTGGTTTGCAATTAGCATTCACATGACAGTTGCTTTATTTAATTACTTCAAGAAAACAATATTTGAAAAGATTACCGGTGCAACCCTAACTGGCCGACTGTATTGTCATTGTCTTCATTGGCACATTCATAATATCTGGTGTTGCAGAGAATCATACACACCATCAATTTTACACATCCAACACTATTTCCCTGGGGGTAAGATCATATTGTTTCAAAGTCATTTGGGGAGTCACATTGAGCTTAAAACACACACACACACACACACACACGCACACACACACACACACACACACACACACACACACACACACACACACACACACCCCACACACACACACACAACATTTGTCCCCTGACCAGCCACAGTGAAAGTGGGATTGGCGGAAGGGCCTACCCGTCCCCGGTCGGAGGACAAGACAGATCTGCCTGACTCTCATTTTCCCCAAGCTGTGTGTGTGTGTGTGTGTGTGTGTGTGTGTGTGTGTGTGTGTGTGTGTGTGTGTGTGTGTGTGTGTGTGTGTGTGTGTGTGTGTGTGTGTGTGTGTGTGTGTGTGTGTGTGTGTGTGTGTGTGTGTGTGTGTGTGTGTGTGTGTTCTTGAAGGTACTCAGGCTGTGTTTCAGAGGATATGGGCTCTCAGAGGGTCAGAGGGGCCTACCTGACGACCGCGTACATCATCAGCCAGGAAGTGGAGGGGTCGTATGTGACCGTCTCAGATGTTGTTCACAATCAATCTCCGAGTGGGCTGCACCGCAGACCGAAATACAGACTGATTGTTTGCTTTAGTTGTGCAGCTGTGTGTCATTGCTTGTATGGATGTTGATTTGTTTGCCCATGAGATTGATATCTGAAAGCACTTTCCTCCGGCTGTGTGGTGGGGGAGGGGCGGGGGGGCGGGGCAGCTATGTGGGTCAGAGTTTTACATTTCTGGTTCAAAGCTCCATCAAGTTAACATGATTGTTGAAACCGGTGGTTTAATGAATAATCATGTGAATTCTCAGCAAGGTTTTTTGGTCATTTGAAAGTAGTTTGAGGACAGAACTTTTATTTTCTGCATTGGATTTTTTTGTGTTCAGACCCATATCAAATGGTCAATATTCTGGAAAAAAATTCATAATTATCAGAAACGGAATCATTTTATAGACTGACCACAATATCATTTACATTTAATATATCAAATAAATACATTTAGTAAGACAGAAACGATAATTTTCTGACAATGGCAACTCATCACTTCCCACTATTGACCTCATAAAACTGACCTTATTTATTATTTCATAATTGCAAGTTACCGTTTTATGATGCAGTTAGTCAAAAGTGTCACCTAACATTTTGGTCACTATGAGTCATTTTGAGCATACATAAAGTATATGGATTTTTCTCATTCTTAATGTTCCATCTTTGTTTTGTTTCCTGGCAGAATTTGTTTTTTTTAACCCTGTCATGTTTTGTACAGTAGCATGCCAATAGGATCACATGTTAAAGCATGGGATCACATGTTAAAGCATGGTTACGTTTGTCCTTTTGCTCCCTTAGTTTATTGATTTTGATGGTTTAAATTTACAAAAACATTATAGTACAGATTTGACAAAAAATAAATAGCCACAAAATAATGGCCTCAGAGGAGATATCCCCATATACGTGCCATCATATAACAACAAAGAACTGCTATGAAACAAAGTCAGAATGACTTCTTTTCCATCAGTTCTGAAGTGCTCTCTGACCCGGTGTCTTTGATGATGGAGACCCTCTTGAGGAGTCCAATCAGGCAATTATCTTCCTCTGATGTGTCCTCCTCCCTGAGCCTCTGAACACCCAGCTGTGCAGCCTCATTACGCAGCACCTGGGCCCTGCAGGACCCAAATGAAGTCATTATAGGTGCCTGTTCACAGCGGAGCACAAATGGAGATAAATCAACCTCGCACAGAATGTGTGTTTCAGGTGGAGCTGCCTAATTTCAGGTGGAGCTGCCTAATTAACTGTATACACGCTTTTACATTTTATGAACATTTAATTAAGGGGAGGTATGTTGTTGTTTTTCTCTGAATTCCAACATCATCCATTCAAAGGTTCAAATGATTGGAAGGTTTTAATGTCATATCGAATACACAGCTACAGTCTAGTTGTCTAGTTGTTTTATACATTACTTGAGATTAAACAAGTGTGTCCTGTGTTTCACCAAATACCTTTTTTATTTCTTCTTTTATTTATTGCTCATGTTTTCAAGAACAATACAGTATACTTATTATACATTTACAAAGTCAGAATTGTTAAACAAGAACATTTTTCTAAAGCAGCAATATCTCTATATTGCAGTGGCGAGCCGTGACTTTTATACCTAGACCCTACCTAGGTATACTTCAGCGGAATATCAAAACAACGGCCCGGGGTGCAAAACGCATCAATGAAAGCGACCCTCTACCACACAAAACAACACCTGTATATAACCCAATTTGTGTTTTTTGAAATTGAAAAGGATATTGCATTGTGTTTGTTACTTTCGTTGCAGTTGTTTATATGTCTTAAGTGTAATTTGGCTTGGCTTCCTATTTTGTATGGACATGCTTTTATTTTGAAGGCGAGTTTACGCTGTTGACAGGAAGTTGTTGTTGCTATGGAAACAAGAAAAGCTTCACAGCGGGCGGAACTTGTCATAAAGTCCGCAAAAATAAAACCCACTCATTTAGAGGGAAGATATGATTGGTCAATTGTACTGTCATTTGACATTACTCTCTCGTTGAGTTACTGTAGCGGGCCTTCTGTGAATTCATAGCTGGACCACCAATCAGCTCCTATCTTCACCTCGCAGAGACAAGCTTCTTTCATTTAACCCTTCACATTCAAACAGAAACTGAATAGGCAGATTCGAAGGATTTATTTCTTTGGACATTTTATTTTAAATACAATTAAATCAAGTTATTTTGGTAAGACTAATGAAAAATATAACAAAAAATATATAATTATTTTTAATGTTTTTAAATATTATTTTGTAGAATATCTTAGGCCCTCAGAGAGGGCCTAGAGGGCCCTGACGGCTCGCCACTGCTGTATTGATGTCCAGTTTTAGTATGAGTTACATTAGATGATTGGATTGGATAGTGCATGACCAGGTGAAAAAACAGCTCACAATCCACTCAAAGTTCACTGAGGGCAGACGGCGATTTGCTTTACCACCTCCGCATTGTGGCCACAATAAACACAAGTTTAGATGAAATTGCGATTTAGATATACAACAACCACTCACAAACACTACAAGAGCGGAAATATTAGTTTAAAAACTGCATGGCCTAGAGGAAGTGTGCGAGTCTGGATGATACCAGTCGCAGTTCTCGGAATATAACATCTTAAGTTTTACTCTGCATACGAAGGTTTTTCATCACTATCCTCTCCCACCAGTCTTCACTGTTTCACCCAGACCCAGATGGTGCTCTGGACAGTGGTGGCACTGAGCACAGCTGCATTAAAAGCAGTTATTCTGCTTTCCTCTTCAGTGTTTGGCTGCCATTTTAGTTTTTTCTGTTTATTTTTGTCATATTTCACAAGCAAACGAGATGTGCGGGATGTAGGGTTGGTTGTGTGAGCTTTACAGTACGATCAGATCTCAGTGGGACACTGGAGACACAGGAGTAAATGTAATCAGAGAATGAGATATAAGCCTGAGAATTGCAAAATTGTTTAGATTTACCCTGACTAAAAAGTAAGATGTTTAGGTTTTGTTCTTTTGGCAGTGGTGAGTTATATTTTTATTCGACAGACGTCATTCTGAGTTGGAACCAAAAATGAAAGTACAGCTTGACCTTAATGGTTTCAGCTTCATATTACATTTGAAATCAAAATGATCAACTACTGTCAGCCATTTCCAAGGAAGAGTATTCTTACCTTACTCTAAGACCATGCAGATATCATATATTTGGTCGGGACGTACAGAGTACAAACCGGTTTTATGGTTTTTTCACAAAAATTGAGGATTAATAGATCCAAAAGATAAAATACAAATACAAAGATTTAATTATACATTGAGTTAAATTGATACATTTCATATAGGCAGGATTTGTAGGTGTGGTTTGTCACGGCCACTTAAACAGCAGATCTGTCACGCATTAGCTAATGTGGTTTAACCTTTCCTGAGTTTAGTCAAAATGTAACACTACCATTGATCCATCTAAATGATAAACAGTTTATATCCCGGTTATAGTTGTACTATCATTATAACTCATATTTAATCTGATTTAATTTTTACATTTGATTCTTTATTCATTTTAATTTAAAGGAATACTTCTTGAAAATAAAATGTGTGATTGATATTTACACAATACAAGCAATCAAGTTGAATTGTTACTTTAACTGTAGATTTTCTTCCTGATAACAGTTTGAATCAGAGCACAATCTCTCTCAAAATAGAAAAATAATAATTCACAGCTCCTGCAACTGGGAGGTAATCAGCAGAGCACTTTGTTCCCTATTGAATTTTTCATGTGCCATGTAGAGCAAGCACAAAGCCAATTTTCACCCAAAAGTCATAAAGCCCTGCAGATTGAGAGCCACTGTACTGTTGTCTGCGGTGCGAATTAGCGCTTTGACTGCTGTCAGCGCTATTCATCTCAATGGCTCATCTGTCACTGGGAGCTAACGCTAACAGCAGGCAGGTCACCGTGCAGATCGTCCTCTAAAGAACAGAGGAGGCTGCACTTGGTCATTAAAGTGATAGATTTGCTCTCTCCACCTCTTTCTGCTTTTTTCGCTTTTTTCGCACCCTCATCTGTCAATCTGTTGAGCTCTGTCTGACACAATCCTTCTCCTTTTCCATTCCTCTTTTGCTCACTGTCTCCCTCAGCCAGCCCACCCCTCTTTTGATTGTGCTTTCATGCCATTCTCCCTTTCACTGCACCACTTTGCTCCCTTGTTTATGAGCTTGAGTAGCACACAGCCAATGTCATCCTGTCCTAATTATCTATCAGCCGGATAAAGGCATTTATCATATGTTTAATTAAAGCAAACAACAGGAACGGGGCTTGCCTGGGTCCCCTTGGGAGCCAAAGGTGACATCATTAGCCCGCGTTCAGGGGCCCGGGCCTGGGCAGGGAGGTAGAGGAGGTGGAGGAGGAGGAGCGGAGGGGGTATCTTTGAGTGGACAGAGTCATTCAACGGGGCCTTCATTCATTATGAATGAGCTGTAAGGCTGTCTGTTCCAGCATGTAATCCCAGCCCCTCTTTGAAGTGAAAGAAAGGAGAGAGTGAATCAGAGAGCCTGAGAGACAACTGAGGAAATACAAATGGAGGGAACGGGATGACGGAAGGAAATAAAGCATGTGCTTGAGAGAGAAACAATTTCTACTTCTGCACCTCTTGTGTTTACCGTGGGAGTCTCCTTTGTTCAGCTGCTCCTCTTGTCCCTTGTCCTCTGCACCTTCTTCCTTTTTATTGTGCTTCTGTTAGCCAAGCTAGCAGTGGGACTCTATCGATTGGGTGGTGTGGTGGTTCAAAATAAAAGTGAATATTCATAGCACCCAAACTATGAATTCCAATGGCTTTCTGCACTGGCAAAAACTTTACATAAACACCACAACTAAAGTTATTTAGTGAACAAGACTCAGAGTTCACAGTCATGCTGGCTCTCTGCAGCTTCACCTGAGCTGAATGCTAACGCTTGCATGCAACTGAGATGTTACACAGGTGTAATGTGTATAGGGTGACCAGGTGAACAACAAGCCACATGTGGGACAAATAGGACGTTTTTGCGGGACAATGCAGGACATATTACTGCGTTGCTAAGAGCTAGATTAGATGTATATAATGTCTATCTAACCCTTAAGAAGAACATTTCTATTAAACTATTAGCTTATAAATATGAATAACAACGCTTTACTTTGGTTTAATGTTTGCACAAACTAAGCAAGTGAAGGAATTCATTATATTTGTTTTGAATGGAATTAACATAACAAATTATTATGACCAGAAAAAAATGACCGAAGCTAGTTTACCGCCACAGCCTGCTGACCTGTGTGCTAAACGTTAATTTAATCTGCGGCTGTTACCTCATCTCTTTTGGTTTCAGGAGGAATACATCCATAGATCGATAACTTCTTTATGAGCCAGCCGTTTCTTGAGAGTTTCGGGAAGCGTAGCTTCAAAACATATTCACCTCAATGCACAATTAAAAAAGAAATCTGGCAAATCTGACAATAACTCTCTGGGAATCGCCCTCCACTAACTACACCCATAAATGAATACATGTTTCTGTTGATTGATTGACATCTGACACAGCTAATGGTGATAGCCCTCTCGTTTTCTACACACCTTTGTATGAAAGCCTTGTTTAAGACGGGCAACTGTCAATCAAATGCGGGACATCGGCTCAATGTGTGGGACAAATGATCAAAATGCTGTGCAGTCCCGTACACAGCGGGACACCTGAGGCCTGTACTACGAAGCCGGATTTTCGCTTAGCCGGCTAACTTCAGGGAAAACTCTGGGTTTCCGGTCCTACAACGCTGGTTCTCTTCTTAGGGGGCTAGATCTCCATGGTAACTTATGCTGAACGGCTAGCCTGGTCCGGAGCAGGTTAGGTTCCAGGATAAGAGATCAACTCAGTGAAAGCACCGCCTGCTGACCAATCAGAGCTCAGTGTGCAGAGTTTAAAGCTATCAAGTCATATTACAGGATAGAGGAAATACAGAAAAACTGCCGTTGCAGGAAAGACGGTCGGCAAAAATCAACTGACTGTGTGAACGTGAAAATTAATAGAATATCCTCTCCCATCTTCAGAGCAATCTGACTATTATAATATTAGCGTTAAGAAAGCTTACTTAAATATCTGCCACAACATAAGTAACCGGATCAGAGTAACATTAAGTACAGTCCGCGGCACTGTGAGTGCAGACGTCGATGTGTCCCATTATCATTCATATCATATCACATCATAATGTATCATATATTTCCTTATCTGAGTCAGCTGAGCCGTATCTGGCCGTGCAACACTCACAGTGTCACATACTGTATGCAGAAGTATTATTTTAAGCAACACATTAAGTTGACGAAACACTCGAGTCAAATGTAATTAAAGTCAGATCCACTCGTGTCTTGGACGGGGCAGTGATTTCATAAACCTGTTAATGTACGCATTCAAACACTTTTTCTTTTACCAGCTGTATTCACCTTGCAGGTGCAGCTATGTGGCTTTTATCCTGGATAAAGTGTTTAAGTCATGGATGTTTGAAGTTTAACGTCTTAATATTTGTCTAATATTATAGTTCACTTTTCATTCAGGAAGTATGACGCGCTGCGCTGTCAGTACGCTTCTCCATGTTTGTGATTGGTCAAATGTTGCTAACCCCGCCCCTTTTATGTGAACGCGCACATAACTAGATAGGGCAAAGCTGGCTTGAGTTAACAAGTTGATAACCAGCGTCGTAGGACCGTTTAGCGAGAGCACGTTTGTTTTGGATTAGGTAAACCGGGGAACTCAAACATATCCAGGTTAGGTTCAACCGGCTTCGTAGTACAGGCCTCAGGTCACCCTAAATGTGAACCATGTTTACCATCTGAGTTTGTGTTTGTTTGGAAAGTCAGCATAAAACACAGCTAAAAAGAAGGCCATTTGTGTTATGTTACATTTAACAAACAGGCAAATTAAGGTGAAATTACTCTCCTGAAAATGGTAAAAATGTCCCCCATGTCCAACTTGCTTTCGTGTTTGCCTGCAGAACAACATCCTACATGACAAAATGGTGGGTTAACTTATCGTTTACATATGGCATATTGTCTTTTAATGCTTTGATGACACAGTGGACCCATTAAAATACAGATACAGTAAAATGTGAATGTGTTCCCTCGAAACTGGTGCTTGCATCCATAAACGGGCACTCGCAGTCCATCTGCAGGAAGGCATTTCATAATTTCTGGATTGAACCTTATTTATTTCTCTGTCTGTTGATTGTATAACTGCACATGAGCTTTAAACTTTATAATACTTCATAGCGTTCTGAAAGTGAGTCTTTGCTAGTCTTCCTCATGTTTTCTGACACTTAGCAATCTTTGCCAGTTCTTATCAGTGTTTGGACATGATGGAAACGGTGGACTGTTTAAAACTTTGTCAAGTACTGTAAATAGGTTTGACACATTTTCCAGCACATTGCTCTTTTCTCCTGCTTGCTTTTCTCTCCCATCCCTCTTTAGTTTTTTTCAATCCCCTCATCTCTCATCATGTAAGAACAAGTAAGGCTCGGTGAAAAGAATACCAGAGGTTCTGGAAAGCAGCACTAGCAGTGAATTATGGGCACATTACCTCACTTTAGGACTGTTTAGTGGGCAGAGTGAATAAGGCTGGTGTACAGTAAATAAGACGAATGGAGCAATCATAGACATTTCACAGGCTCGGGGAGAAAATGCTCTAAAGTTAGTTTGTCTCTCATAAAACCTACAGCTGTGTTTCTGTTAGGTGCATGTGTGTGTAGCAGTAGCTTCAACAAGGGACGCTATTTCCATCATTGTGTATTGTTCCAGCGCACACTGACAGTTTATTCTCCTCAATTACCTGAGCTGTGGTGCGGAGACTCAACAGACCGATTATCCGCACCACCATCCGGACATTACACACAAACAGTAAAGCAACCATAATCAATTGTTTGTGTTGCACATTTGTCATTTTAATGAGCAGCAGAAATAGAATAAGTCGTCAAAGACAAGGGCGACATTACCATTCATCGGAACGCAACACGCACACATACCAAATATAAACCTCATTAGGGAAATACCTTTTGACCTAATGAAGCTCATCCCTATTCATCTTAACGAATGTGTTGCCAGGAAACAGTACAAATGAGATTCATTGCATGAAACGGATGAAGTTATAAAAAAGTATTTTGCTTCTGCAGAAAATGTTTTATTAAATCCACCATAAATACACTTCTTGATGTTCTGGATATAAGGTCATAATCTGAGGATAATAATACATTAGGTTTATGGAGCAGGTTCTTCTTAAAAAAGCAGATAAGTTATTTCCTTTCATGGTTTGGTTCCTGCTGACGCAAGCACATAAAACCAGCAGCAGACATGCCCGAGCAGAGGAACAGAGAAAGGAGGTAATCCCTATTAGGAGATGACAGCGTTTAAAGCCAAACGGACACAGGATCTATCTGCCTTAATGAACCGACGCAGCACTTTGGGCCTGAGCTCGCAATTATTCTCAGTTTCCTCCTTACAATCACTCCTTCCTTTACTTTGCAGCAGTTTTCTCCCTATCTGCCTATTAGCTAGCGTAACCTCTGACCTCCTCTCCCGGTATCGTGTAGACAAAACATGATTTATTCATTGTGGCGTAGAGTTCATAATATCATGGGCATTTGGTTACACATTTCACAAGTGTTTACTTTCAGGAGGCCAATTATTGCAAACAAGAAACTTGATTCTCAGGATGATGTTGTCATGTGTTCATAACTGACATTTTGACATGTTTACCAAGCTTTCCTTATATATTTGAAAGCCCTGCAGCGATAAACAGATAGAGGTTAGCATAGCCTCCTAGGACTTTGGCAAACTCTCCTACCACAGTGGGCTGTAGGTGGGCTGTCTTACCTTTTTTTCATTTGATGCAGGGTCTATTTTCACATACAACGTAATGAAGGCGCACACTCAAGTTCACAAGATGACCTCAAGAATGACTCATACTCATATCTAATGCCAAAGTCTAAGGCTTACTCTTTTTATAAACTGGCCCAAACTGACCTTTCCCCTTCAGCATGTTCCGCATTTGGGATTAGCTTGAGTTTTTCCTGGATGAACATTATTAGAATATGTTCCTACACATTTTACTGGCAGCTCTCCTGTGCTGTATGTGGAGCATGGGATGTGTGTTTCCATATCCTTGGCTCAAACTCACTTCATCATGGTGCTTGGTTTAGCCATTATTTCCAGCACAATGAAGGATCAGGTTGTGTTATGAGCGGTCAGAAAAGTGACGCACATCCTCATTAATGATCCAATATCATCCGTATATTTAAAGAAAACTCTGAAAATAGTAAACAACTCTAACTCATAAACAAAGGAATCAAAGGAATCAAAGGCATACGGCGTATTACGGGAAGCTTGTATCATGCAGAGATCACCATGCGGTTTCTATATGGCTTCTATTTGGTCGAAAATGTTTTGCATGTTTAAATATGTGACCCGCTCTATCGAAATCAGTCGGAAGTCGCAACGGCTCATTTTAAAATAAACGTGGATTTGCGTAAAAAACTAGTTTTTCGGGGTTCGGGTGTTTTGTTTGATTTTAAATAAACAAAGTCTTGGCTTTCAGAATATGAAACTTTTATTTCCAAAATCACACGATAAATACATTTTTGAAGCTTGTAAAGGGAAGATGACAGGCACCTCTCACTCGCACCCGGCTCTTCCGGAGCGCCGCTCCCCCTCCCTCCGGCTGAAATTATGAATGTAAGGTGTATAGTAATCAAGTCTTGGCTTTCAGAATATTAAACTCTTTTCGCCAAATTCAGATGATAAATATAACTATGAAGCTTGTAACGGCATAATTACAAGCGGAGAACGGAGTAACTTGACGTCACAGCAGGCATAACAACAGCCGGTGTTTCTCCTGAGTGTTCTCCCCGGGAAACAAACACAATACACACAAACGCAAAAATACACACACACACACACACACACACACACACACACACACACACACACACACACACACACACACACACACACACACACACACACTCACACACTCGCGAGCTTCCCCCAGACCAGTAATCCAAACTAAAATATTTTCCCTCCAGACTACTTTGATCATTTGCTCCGCTAATAATCAATCAGATCGATGGATTCCAGAGAAGAGGAAACTTTGAAGGCCTTTTTCTCAAAATGATGACTCGGTGACAGTCATTATACAGATGAAGCGTCTTATTTTGGACAGTTTAAAGTGCGAGGGTCGTGATCGGTTCATGCACGTTCCGTGATGGCCGGCCGGCCCCCAGTCAGACTTGATACCGCCCCCATGATAAATACATTTAATTATTGTGAAGCCAGCTGCAATGGATCATTGATCCACCAGGGGGTGCAGTGGGGTTCCACACTGGAGTCATGTGAAATCAACTTCTAAATAATAGATGTTGTTTAGTCGGAAAAAACGAACGAGCCGGCTCTCCCGATTTTTAATCCTAATTTAATCATCATCATTGATGTTTATGTTCACCGAATTGACATGAAATCACTGACAAATATGAATATTCTGTATTCAACTTCATTGAAACGATCAGGATGGGTGTTATTTTTCCCCACAATGACCAAGTCGCTGCAAATGATCCCATGTATTACATGTACATGGCCACATTCTCAACAAAGTTACGTAACGAAACATTCTGTATTCCTTGCTTACTTTTTATTTAATGCTTTATAACAGCTGGAATAGTTCGTTTAGAACAGGCACCTCACTCGCAATCTGCTCCTCCGCAACGCCTACCACCTACCTCCGGCTGAAATTATGAATGTACAGTAAGGCATAGTAATCATAGATAACACGGCAGGGTCCGTTACAGTTTGTTTTCATCTGATTTCAAATATTTCAAATGTCTGAAGTTAATAAATACATTCTCAGTGTTCAAGTCAATAATAGTCATATAAGAAAAGTACTGATCTAATAACAGAGATTTTATAAGGACTTTTCAATGTTCGACATCGCTCATGTGAAATACAGTAAACTGGATGTTGTGGTGCCGAGAGGCGGGGTATCAAAAGTACAAGCTAAACTTTTATTTAGCATCTGAACACACTTGTAAACAACGTGATGCCCGGGAAGCGAAGACCCGGCGGAAACAGCTGGTCTGGTTCACTAAAATGTCCGTGTACAGTATATCTGGTACTAATGTATAGCGGATCTTTGTTAAGATCCATATGTCACGGATAGATATTATATATAGAGATGGGATGGCAGAAGGTGCTATATATATATATATATAATTCCAAAGCTGGTAAAGACCTTTCAAATTTAGCAATAATAGTCATATAAGAAAAGTACTGATTTGTTCTTGAATATTATAATAAAATAAACACCAGCTGTTGTTATGCCTGCTGTAACGTTTACTTTCTCCGTTCTCCGCTTAAGTAATTATTACTTCCTGGTTAGCTTTCCGCTCGAAATTTAAATCTGAAAATGGCAAAATAACGGAGAAAAAAAACGTTCACAGAGAAGACGACAACAATTGTCACTTGCACTTGTTATTTAGCATCTGAACACACTTGTAAACAACGTGATGCCCGGGAAGCGAAGACCCGGCGGAAACAGCTGGTCTGGTTCACTAAAATGTCCGTGTACAGTATATCTGGTACTAATGTATAGCGGATCTTTGTTAAGATCCATATGTCAGTAGAGATGGGATGGCAGAAGGTGCTATATATATATATATATATATATATATAATTCCAAAGCTGGTAAAGACCTTTCAAATTTAGCAATAATAGTCATATAAGAAAAGTACTGATTTGTTCTTGAATCAACTTTTTTATGGAAAATGTTTTATGTAATTTTATTTCATTTTAAATAAAATGAAAGACATTCACAGTTAATGTAATTAGATATACATTATTAATGCCATACATTTTTAAATGTAATTAGATATACATTATTAATGCCATACATTTTTGCATAAATATTTATTCAGTATGATAGCTGTCTAACAGAAGTTAAATCCATTTCTCACTTATTCTGACAATGTACTTAACCCCAAATAAAAGAACCCAATAAAAATAGTTGTTAAATAATAGTGAAGTCACGTTGTAATAACAATAATTCATCTCTCTCGGTTTTTTTTGTTTTCTTTGTGTGCTTTGCCAAAAGCCACTGTGTCAAGTGTCCTAGTTGGGTTACCGTAACGAACAGCAGCCGGCTCTCGATTTTTAATCCTAATTTAATCGTTTATGTTCGCCGAATTGACATGAAATCACTGACAAATATGAATATACTGTATTCAACTTCATTAAAATGTTATTAACGTGCCTAAACTCAGTAATTCACTAAAAATTACTGATCCCTCCGCGTCGCGGAGGGATCTTGATCCCTGGGTGTTATTTTTCCCCATAATGACCAAGTCGCTGCAAATTATCCCGCTTATTACATGGCCACATTCTCAACAAAGTAACGACATGACTCCCAATATTAATTAAAATGCTTTTATGGATTTAGAAAATATTTTTATTGATTTAAAACATAGTTCTATGTATTGATTTAAATTTACATGCATCCGCTAAGAAAAATAGTCCGTTGTTACCGTTTTTTAAACAGTCAGAATGAAACGGCAGCTCTCAGCTGTGTGTTCACACTCCTAACTCTGATCTCTCTTTTCCAACAGTTAAGTTAACTGTAGGTTACTCTGAGTGACAAGCTTACAGTTAGTGAAGTAACACTTTTTTTTTGTGAGTCACGACCTCGCTGTTTCATTCTAACATAACGCTCCAAATATGACTGTTTCCACTCGGACTTCAATACAGCAACACCATTGTTTGGTTTCCATGGTAGCGTGTCTCTTTAGTAGCGTGCACTCCTTTCCTGTAAATTACAGGTCCAGCCAGGCAAAACAGTAATATGAAATATGAACGTTAGTTTTTAACTGAAATGATCAAATAAAGTCAAAATGTCACAGTGTTTACAAACATTGACCATACCGTTCACCAGCCCCCACCCCACTCTTTGTTTAAACGAATTGGCCATCGGAATGTGTGTGTCCCAACCCCCCCCTGTGATATCTCTTCACAGGGGGGAGAGAGTTAGACGCTCGTGAATTGTCAACGGGGGGGGGGCCTCTCTGCACGGAGGAGCCGCGGAGAAGTGAATCACAGTGATCTGCTATTTTAAAGTAAATTCAACACATATCGACCCTAAATATAGCATATATTAAGAACGAGAAAGTGTTAACATCGTTTTTTGTAAACATATGACCAATGTGCGAGGGTGATGACATCAGAGCATCGTCCTATGGGCTTAGCCCCGGACAGGTACAACAGGTATTCACTCAGAGGGGGGTAGTTACCCATTTACATGTCAAAAAGCAACATACAGTAGGCGGGTGGGGGATGGTGAACGTTTACATTTCTCTACAGCAGTGGTTCCCAAACTTTTTGTGACCAAGGCACACCAAAGGACAAGTAAAAATCTCAAGGCACACCTATTGTGCGAAATAGCCCTTATAACACGTGTTATCACTCATATCATGTAAAATATCTGTAAATGTGCATAATTATTTACTAATGCCAAATAAAATGTATAGATAGAACAATCAGTGGTTCAAGTTAGTATATTCCTCAGTGTAACATATCCACTAGTTGCAAAGCTTAAACATTTTTATATATTTTTTTATTTTAAGGGAAAGGATGTTTTCACTACTCAGTTTGTCAACTATGTTACGGACAAACTTGATGTCATTACAATCATTTGATTAAGTCCTGCACTTCAAGTAAAATCAAATTTGAAAGGCTCTTGAGTCTATTCTACCATATATCCAAAGATTTTTTAAAGTTTAAAAAATAATTGTATTAAAGTTTTGTTTTTTCATGTGATATGTTCAGCACTGTCATTAAGTTTAGGGATATTTTGTATTATAAAACTACCATACAGGTCATTTTGATAGTTTTAAGAGATGTCATGTAAAACTCCAACCTGTGTAGATATACATTATACTATAAAGGATATCAGAAGCACTATTTTAGATATTTTAAATTTGAAAAAATGAGGTGCAACATAGTTGACAATGAAAGTCAAACATTTGACGCAAATAACATAGTTGACTGGACACATTATTAACCATCAGCACTATGTTAATTTCAAGGCAGAAGTGCAAAATTCCATTGATAATGATGTGTAATGACGTCTACATGTCGTACAAATTGTCAACTAGGTTACCTGTCAACTAAGTTACTACAGTTATTACAGTACTGGGTAACTCAGTTGACAGGTAACCTAGTTGACAATTTCCCTATTTTGACCCATCATTTCAATGGTAGGCCTTGCCTGGATGACCACATGTCATTTTCTTGAACAGGTTAACATCACATTTGCACATATAATTGAATTAAAATCATTAAACAATTGTAAACCATAACAATGTACGTAACATTGTTGATTGTCAATGAGTATATTAATTGACCATGTGCTATTATACATAAAATATTGTAAAAATGTAGAGGACAATCACCACAGTGTGTTCAAAATGTCTGCCAAAGAGGAACATGGCATCATGTGATGCTGGTGACATGGTATTGGGACAAACAATTTTTGAGTTAAAGGGGGAAGTTCTGTTAGTAACATAGTTGACAGAACTTTTGCGGACATTCATATATTAAGATATTTAAATTATTTAAAGGGGGAAATCAATTAAAAATATGTTATTATTCTTTAGTATTTAGACTTTTGAAATAAATGAATCATTTTTTAAATTTACTTTAATGGTTTTTATTCATTATTTTGAATCCAAGACACCCTCAACTGAAAAACGGACATAGCAAAAACTGACAATTTAAGAACATCATGACACATTTCAAGCTAAATAAAGCATAGGATGCACATAATGTTTGTGTGATATTATAACATGCTTTCCAATAATAGGCAAAATATGATATTTTTGAAGAAAATAGTTAGAATAATTATAATTATCATCAATGGACATCAATGGACATGGAATGTACCCTAAATTGTAGAATCACTCAGCAGTTACATACACCAAACCTTCCAGTTATATTCCTATCAATATTATGAAGGCTTTTACAGAAGGGTTTGGTCATATATAATTCATAGCCTGAATTATATAACATTTTATACCTAAAAACATGGTGAAAATTGATATTTTAGGGCTGTTGACAGTATTTTCTGATTTATGGAGTGATACAAAGAGATATCCAAAATCCCTTCTGTAAAAGCCTTAGATACTAATATGACTACAAAATGAAACAATAATTTTGATCCTGGCTTTATCCAAAGTTCAGATTTCGGTTCCTGAAATGTGTTAAAATATGCGCATATTTCATGAGATAATGGTTCATTTGGATATTTAAACATGCTATTTCAGAAAACTTGTAATACAAAAAACAATTGCCTTATTGTAAGTAATTAACTGGAGAAATATTTAGCTGATATCTTTAAGTTAAAAATACCCTATTCACCTGGGGTGTCTCGCCTTAATTAGATGTTTGATAAGTGCAGATCACATAGTAAAACACGTACACAGATACATTATTTTGTATTTTTATTAAATTCGACAATGTCAATTTCACTTTCCACTATGTCCACCGTTGTTTTTCACAACCAATGGCAGAACTTTATTGAGGCCTGTAATTAGTCAACTACAGGTCTCTTGAGTCAGTCTTTTTCTTCCAAAAAGCTTGTGACAAGATGTTATTGCTCTTGGGGCATTAAAAACAAGATTTTAACTTTAGTTTTTTATATAATATCTGCATTTTCTATTGTGAAAAACTAAGTCTTAGTTATTTAATATATAGCGCCATCTCCTGGTTAAACCCTGAAATTGGAGAATAGTGGGAGGGCCTAACATTCCTGAATACTGGTCTTTGGCAGGCAACTGGCTGGCAACTGGCTGGCAGTCGGCAGGAAGCTGTATGCTGGGGTCCAAAATAAGAGGCTCCATCTGTATAATGTGACATATTTCGCTTAATATTTGGAGTACAAAAACAATCCTGATATCATTAGAAAGCTAGGAATCTCCTCTTTCCAACAGTGTATACAACTCTAAATGTGTCTTCGGGTCAATGCGACTGATTTCGATAGAGCAGGTCACATTTGCAAAATGGCTTCAACAGGTTGTGTATATTTCATGCAAATCTCTTGTGTCAGATGTGCATGAATCAGGTGGACAAAAATAACACTGAGTTCTTCCGAGTGGAGCAATATCTAACTTTATTTTCTTTGAATTACTCTCGTTCTGTGAAGTCTACTCATATACCCTTGGATTTAACTCACATTTTTCTGTTAAAACATTTGTATTTCTTCTACGCCCGAAATGTCTAAACTGGTGTGAACGTTAACTTGCAGAGTTAAATGTATGTGCAAAGACACCATTTCAAAATGTGACAACATCTTTAAATATAAATCATACTATTTAAATCTCCCCGTTGAAGTGAATTTAAGCAGCAAGCATGATTTGTACCCCTTTCTGTTGCACAATTGCATGTGACAATATGTGCATGTGCAGCATGGATGCTAACAGTTTGTCTCTGTGAAGTCATGCTGTCTGTTTTTCTGTTTGTCCCTGTACTGTATGTGCACAGTGTGTTAGTCTGCAGGACATTACTGCAGCCTCCTTCACAGTCAGGTTCCTTTAGTCTTGTGCCCCATTCTCATGCGGTAAATCAATCCCACACACAACATCCGGCAGGCGAATCGAACTGTTCCCAAGGTACGCTGAACTCATTCCCTCTGAAAGGGATAGTGTTTCCTGTGATCGTGCTCAGCGATCTCCCAACCCGTCTTTGAAAGGTTCCCCTCCGACAGATCTCCTTCCATCAGATTTACAGATTACCCGTATCCTGGTTCTGCCTCTTCTTGGCACCGTCAACAAGTGCCACTAAGGAACAGCTGTGAGGGACTAGATCAATGACATCTGCCTGTTCATCATGATAGTGTGGCTTTCATTTGGCATGCCCTTACACTGCTGCCCCTCAAAGCATTGTTTGTCACGCATCCTTACCGACTTTAGGACAAAATGCATTGTTCAGAGCTTCATCTACTTCTATTAGACTGGTGAAATGTGCATGCATTTTTAAATGTTGTATTATTGAATATTACTATTCACCATTCATCTTTTTGCAACTCACATATTTTTCTGTTATTACAATTAGCAGTATTTATTTCACTGTACAGCATTTCATTTGACATTTTAAGCTAATCTTAATTTATTGTACCTGCATATTGTTAACTTCTCCTGCATTACTTGCACATTAGTCTTGCAACATTCTCTGCACTATTTTTATCACACTAACTTCTTCTTTCACACCTTATTTTGTGATTTTATTTGTTTTATGTCTTATACATTTGTATGTTGCATTGTTGGAGGAGCCTGTGACTTAATATTTCAATTGCATAACTACACTGTAGCTGTGCATGTGACAATAAAGCCTTTGAACTTCGAACTTTTGACATTTGAACTTTATTTAAGGAGACTGCAATGGTTAGGTGTGACTAATAAACTTGCAATTAAGTGTTTGTTAAGGTAGGTACTGATTGTATCAGTTTGAACTACTACAACTACATTCAATCAACAGTTTTCTGTATTGCACACATTGTTATTGCAATATTTGTCCAACAAAGCCTGACCCTGGACTCATTCCATTATCACAGACCCAAAAACTTGCCCAGGAATTTACCATGCCACATCTGCAGGAACACAGTTCAACCCATATCCCTTCCTCTCTTTTCCTCTCTCTCTCTTACACACACACACTCACAGTCACACACACACTCGCAGAGATTTATTTTGTCGGTGTCTGACGGGAACGTGTAATTGGAAGGGCTCAGGGGTGGTGATGCTCAATTAGCCTTGTTGGTGTGTGTGTCAGGGTGAATTGAGTGACGAGCCACGGTGACCGGATCTCATCAGCAGAGAGAGAAGTCATACAGCATCAGTGACAGAGGCCCGACCCCCCCACCCCCCCCAACACCAGCCCCACCACCACCACCTGTCTCCCTCCACATTACTGAGCTCTAATCAGACACACTTTCCCAAACAGGAAAACACCACTTTTGAATTAAAGTAGAAAAATGCAACTTCCTTGCATCTAAGTAACCGACGTAGGTGATTATACATTAACATTCTGTGGCTAAAGACTGAGCACATGGCTGAAGCCATTTAGTCAACAAAAACAGACATCTCAAATATATACAGGGTTGTCTAATAGTGGTGCAGTAATGACGTGTTTTGGAAGTTCAGTAGGATCAGGGACGTGCACAGACATTTTGGGGGGCGGGAGCTCAAGTGAGAAAAAGGGCACTTCCCATAATCATTTATAAAAAAAGAATTAAAAACAAAAAGTTAAATATAGTTGCACATCTCTGACTTACTGACCAATTTATTTTAATACCCTCACACTCACGCAATTGTTTAATACTCAACATAAGTCTACAAAATAATCAGCTAACACAGAGACAATGGTCTTCTTTAGTATTCACTAAGCACAAGAGCAGACAACAAACTAGTCAAATGAATAGTTATTAAAGGAGCAGCCAACAATCAAAATGATGAAGTTACTGTTTAAGGACATTACAGGCAAAAAGATCGTTTTTTCATGTACTTGTTATTTTGGTCTATTTTGCTTCCATGTTTTCTTTCACTCTAATGGAAAGAAAACTTTAAAAAAAAACATATGGTGTTCGTTTTACTGCCATGTCTGAATTAATCTATAGATTTAAAGCTAATCTGCATTTAAACATAACATTTCAGAGGAAAATACTGACTTGACTTAAGTAACTATCTGGGGAAGTTGTGAGGTTTATCCTTTTCACCTGCAATGCCTTGGTAACTGCATGCAAATTAGCGCATTTTAATTAAGATAAGATAAGAGATAAGATAGTACTTTATTACTAGTGTACTAGTTAACGCCTAATTTGCATATCAATGTGGTGATTGTGATGACGTTATTAGATACACATTTGACTCTCTCCTTAAGTACAGTAGGCTACATTAGCCTGTATGCCCATGATAAATGGCCTTAGCTAAACCTTGAGCTAACTTATCCATTAGCTAGTAGCCTACCTAACTTAACTATATTTGTTATTGTCTTTTGGCTAATTAGCTGTTCATCACCACTCAGGATCATCCCCACATATTAACACCACTTGTGATTTTCGAAGTATAAATGCAATCGGCAGAAATAAAGAGCTAACATTAGGCTATAAATGAAAATGCATTGTGTCAGTGTGAGGACATTTGGTGGTTTATTTAGTTTAATGACAGATAGAAGCTTTGAACATTGACCCGTCGGGTATTTACTAAATAATTATAAGTTTTAGAATAAAACGTGAAAATCTACTGTGTGTGCTAACTAGAACAGATAAATTGACTCCACCACGTTAACATTATATAACAGTGTCTCTCAGGGAAATAACAATCATTTAAATTGAATAGTGGGATCAGTGGGAAGACAGTTTAATGTGGGACCTTTAGGTAGACCTAGCTCAGCCTCTAAATAATCCTGCACACATCCAGAGCAACCCCGTCTCACGGCATTTCGTGTTATTAGTCACAAAATTAATTTAATCTATTGATTCGTGTTCACCAACACGATTTTCACCTTTTTTTCGTGTCACACAGAACGATTTGAAATGCAATGTATTTCTATTGGTAGTATGTTTCGTGCCTGCAACACGTCTTTTTGTCCGGTCGGGTCTTGGAAGACCAGAAGCTGTGTGGTTCATAAAAACATGTTCTTACTCAATATCTTACCCTAAGCCTAACCCTATCCCTTTTATTTTAAATTGTATAATGTCTGAGTTTTTTTGCCGTCAGTGAGGAAAAGAAATGGCTCAGAGCCTCAGAATACTGAAATCTTTATTTTATGACATCTTTTTTTCCTTCTAATTTGTTATTATTTGGTGCAGGCACGAAACATACTACCAATATAAATACATTGCTTCTAAAATCGTTCTGTGTCAGAATACTTAAATCTGTATTTTTTTAAATGTCTTTTTCCTTCTAATTTGTTATTATTTACATTGCTTTTAAAATCGTTCTGTGTGACACGAAAAAAATGGCGAAATCGTGTTGGTGAACACTAATCAATAGATTAATTTCGTGACTATAACACGAAATGCCGTGAGACTGTGTTGTCCAGAGAGGACTCCCTAAAATAAATAAATACATACATGCTGTCTGACAAACAATCTGATAGAGATCTACAATAGCTTCTTGTGTTTTTACGTACTATTCAGTTGTTTTTTTAAACACTGGGACATGACCAGAGTTCTGAGTAATATTAATGAAGAAACCATGCCAGGAGCGTATAGACTCAAGGACATTTTTAAATATGGATGGTAAAATGTCAAGGGGACATGGGCACGGTTGTATCCCCACTAACAAATGTGAGCTGTGTTTAAAGGGTACCCCGTCTGATGCCTGACATCCATGGAAATGAGCTGTAAATAAGGGCTTTAGATACTGTCAAAGTATTAAAGACAGTGCACCAGAGTGAACCTCTCCTTCTTATTTTGTTCATCTGTGTGGCTGTCTAGTAGTAGTCATACGCTTGCCTTTGTTAAATTACTTTTATTTAGTCGAATTGCAAAATAACCCCCTTTTTAACCTTTTCAAACACTCTATCCATTTTTCTTTATTTGTAATACATTAGCACGTAATGTCATAATGTGACAGCACACGCACGCATGCACGCACGCACACACGCACACACGCACACACACACACACACACACACACACACACACACACACACACACACACACACACACACACACACACACACACACACACACACACACACACACACACACACACACATATTAGCAAGTGTTCCCTTTCATGAGCCATTTGAGACCTACAGAGTCTACGGATGGTCACATATTCCACACATGGCTCTCCCATCAGTTCTGCCCTGCCTCGCTTTCTCTTCCTCTGATTTTCCAACAATGGTGGCCAAAGATGAAGCCCATCTCCCAGGCCTGGGGTGGCGTGTTGACTGGTGTTTGTTTTCAAGGATAACTTCTTCCGATAAAACGTAATAGGTAGACGAAAGGGAAAAAGAGAGCTCAGAGGGGATGGAGGTAGCGTCCGACCCCCAATTCCATCAGCTCCATATGGACATTCTGTAGCTGCTACGGCCATGCACACATGGTCAGAGTTAGGTCTCAATATGTCTGGCGGCTGACTCTAAATGGATGGTGTTCGAGGCTGTTTCATGAAGGATTACAGTGTGGTGGAGGAGTGATGCAGCGAGGCAATGCCACTCGTGAAATTGCACGGGGCAAAGGGCTTGAGAAGGTTGCCTTAAAAATGTAATTTGTCACAGACTACCTGGCTAAAGCTCTGTAATATGATTCAGAACAATTGGAAGGAGCTTTGATTGTCCTCTCGTATTCATTTCATTTAGAAAAAATCCTACACTACAGCTATTGGTGAAGCACCAGCTGTGTCAAGTTTCAATAATAACAAATACCAACTTTGGCATCTGTATATCGAAATGATATGATGAGTTGTAAATATTAAGATGAATGATGGCAGAATTCCATTTCAGCCACTTCTGTTTCAGTTTATGTTGGCTCTCTTTCACACTGTCCTGGATTACTGGGACTTTTGAACAGAATGTAGCCATGGTTAATATTATTAGTGACACCTGTGACAGGTCAAAATGTCGACTGTGCAAAAGGATCAATGTGCTCACCGTTAAGTTGGGTTGGGATCTAGTAAGAATGTTATTCAAATCTAGGATTGAATCCACTTACTGAATATGTAACCTTTCCAATCCCTCAGGAAATGTAATAAGGGTCGGTTTATAACATGTGAGAGTAACACCAGTTAAAACTAATAGTCGTAAAAGTCAAAAGCCTCAAATCATGATGTGTTGGCCAAGAAGGCAGAAACACTGCTGTACTGACTTAAAGGTCCCCTATTATACTCCTTTTCAACAATTTATGTTAGGTCTCCGATATATACATATCTCTGAATTGTTTGAATGGTTGCACAACCCTAAAAACATTCTGACATTACAAAGTGGCCAAAATCTGATCAGCTCATTTTCAGACAGGTTTTTATATAAATGGATCAGGACAAAAAGAGAGAGAAGCTTTTTTCCTGAAATCTCTTAACACCGGGGACACACACATTTATGTATAAAAGACATGAAAAAGTGGATTTTGCATAAAAGGGGACCATCAGCCAAAGATACATCCTGAATAAAATGGTGGAGGAATGAGTCCTGAACCCAGAAAATAACCAATGACTTGCTAACAAGTGCCTACTGAGACTACTCAACGTCATCACCCCAAAAATTAGCTGCCTTTAGCTGAGTGGTGGTAACGTTAAGTCATGCGACAGTGATGACGGGGCTAATCCTTGACATATCATTGCATTTTTAAATTGATATGGTGAGATTGTTAGCTAACATGGCTTCTTTTTCACCCCACAGTTAGATGCGATAATACCATTTATGTGGAATTATTTATTTCCATCTGATGTTCTACAGAAGGATCTTCTGCCATAACCCCAGCCTGCAGCTCCTCCCCTCAGACTGTAAGACTCCCCAAACTCGTTCTCATCCTGCGCACTCCACCATAAATAAAAGACAACTTTTTGTTACGCTGGTTTTCACTTTACCTTATCATTAACTTTTACCATGCATTCAAACACAAACAACCTCACTTTGTGCTGAGTGCAATGATGCCAAATTGGTCATGTGCTATGAAAAGGGGCATGTCCTAGGTAGTGGGCAGGGCTAACCCACACTGATGAAAGAGGGACTTTATTTTTAAGGCAGGATGCCTTTCACTAAATAGTCTACGACAAACAATTTATAAGTTTGGCTATCTTATGTGCATTATTAACATTTATTAAATGTGCGTGACTGCCAAAAAGTGGGGAATCATCTGTGGAGCGACTGACCAACGGAGTGATTTATAGAGATGCTAGTCACAGCTAACAATGATAAATTATAGCCCAATGAATATATGTGTCATTTATGTAACCTAATATACGATAATATATCTATGACATTGAAGTAGCAGGTGTGTTTTACTTTATTTTTTCCATGAGTAACATCCTCCAAAGTTTCTCATGCAGCCTGCAGTCCTCCACAGTTGGCCCATATACTGTATTCTGTCATTTAGCCGTATCTCCATCATCGAACAGCATTACATATGTATGAGGAATAGGCTTTTCCAATCACGTTAGTATGTCTTTTAAATGACTTCTCTGTTATCACTGCAGATTACAGCCCCGCTCCTCTTACTATAGTGTGGAATCAATTACACTCTCCCATGCTCCAGATATTACCTGCCTATTGTGAGCTGCTGTCAGTGGGCCTGAGGGTCTCTGAGTTACTGTAGGCCGGCGCATGTGACGCGTTTTAAATCCCAGCATCTGGCTGAGCTGCTGGATGTCATGAAATGCAAATTCTACAATATAACTCAGGCACATGTGAGCACCTGCGGACTGCTTTAATGCAGATACACATTGGGGTTCCATGTGAACACACAACACACTCTCACTCCATAAACGTCCAGGAGCGACGCTTGGTCAGGGTCCCGAGGAGTGCAGTTGGGACGCTCCTAGGCTCCTTCAGCTTCATAAACGGACGCAAATAGCTTTCAACTGATTGCAATGTATTCCCATCGGCGGCGGTATTTGACGCTCATGGAAGCACGGCATTCGTTTGTGTCGGCGGCAGTTAAAGGCAATGTGAGCGTCCATTCCCATTGGATAACGGAGAATTGTACACCCGGAAGTAAGTATTCCCCTTACTGTCGATTGATTTGACAGTGATTGATCTCCACTACTCATCAACTCAAAAACACCAGATTATCCTTGTTAATTACACAACATTGATAGGTTTTAGTGTGTGTACAATGCTTTTGTCACGTTTTCCCCTTCAATTCTGAGAAACAAGTTGTTTTCTATGAGTTTTGGATGGCCGAAGACATTACATTACCCACAATCCTCTGTAGCAACCATAGACTGTATATTGCAACAGGCAACAGCTTCGGTTCATGTTAATTTACAAACTCTTCAACTACAACCGTAGTTATATTTAAAAACATGTTAGAATGCCTCACGAAATACTTTAATGTAAATTAAAATGTAAATGTGAAGGAATGTGTGTATAACAAAATACATCCTTCATAAACGAAACCGGAAACAGACGTAGGCAAGATCCTCAGCTCGATGATTGAATGGTTTAGCCGCAATGCACGCTGGGATTTGGTGTTTATGCGATGTCAAATCCGAAAACATTTAAAAAAAAATTAAATAATACTTTATTCCGAGTGTGCTTGCTTTTCTCTTTGAAAGTCATCACATAACGGCATTGTAATACACGTTTCGGCTGCATTAAATTTTACACATCTGCCGTAGTTAACTCTATGTATAGAGCCCTGATGAGAACACTTCTAGACAAACAGGAACTGCCGCCAAAACTGAAAACTTGACGTGGATCTTAAATATATAAGCAATTAAACAACATCTTACATTTCTTTTCACACAATACATCTCCTTGCAACACTAATTCGGCTGACTTTTATATTTGATCCAATTGGTAGGCTGTATTTATACCATAACGGTGCACAGCTGATAGAAAGGGACACCTAGTGGTTTGAATTTTAATATTTGTATTATTAGATATTAATAGGATCCCTATAAAGTATATTCTTTACTCGTCGTTATTCTAACTTAAAAACATGGTTAGTGGAAAATCAACTCTGTCAACACTGACACAATCTGCACTTTACAACGCTCTGTTTGTACATGTGCCTTGACCTGTTGCTATCTGTCTGCTTTGGGAATATGTATATTTTAGTTTTGTTTTTATGTTTTTATGTTTTTATATATGCTTTTATCATAATATAAGCATCTATGTTGAATGTTGTTTTACTGATTGTATTTACCTGTCATTTGAAGTGAATTTTTTTTTAGGATGACTTTCAACATCTGTCCAGGGACTACAGATGAAAAATAGCCTGTTGGCTAACTCTGGCGCATTTACAGACATGTCAATCAATGTGCACTGTCCCTGTCAAATAAATAAATAAATAAATAAAATAAAATCTACTAATAGTTAATTAAAGACTGTATATAATGACTATTTTGCACATCCCTTTCAAGATTTCAAGATTTTCTAAGGTTTATTGACATATCATATTATACACAACTACGGTGTAGTTATGCAATGAATGCAAAACTTGGGTTGCAGGTTCCTCAACAGTGCATGACAAGACATCTATCAATATGTGTGTACCTCCACCATTAAATTGTCATATTCTGCACATTTCTTATACTATCTAAATACATCTTATAAGAGTATAATTAATATGTATAATATCAGTTAAAATAAGTGCTTAAACATAGTTAACATTGCAGGAAAGCAATATATTAGACGTTAAGTACTTTGTCAGGCTTAATATTTATCTGTAGATACACATTTCACTGTGTGTGCTGTGTGCTCTGCATGTGTGACCATCAGAGGGTTTCATCCCTCCATATTCTTCTTCTATACCCCCAAAGCTTTTTTCTTATTCAAAAGAAGACCTTAACCTAAAGTATTCTTTAATGTTTAAATAAAGCCTTATTAGTTTGTCTGTTTTGCACATCCTCCTATTAATATCTAATAATAAAATATTAAAATGCAATAACGTGCTTTAACCTGTTAAGCCCTGAGCCTGTTTTTCAGATCTCAGGCTCGAAAATGACATTCCCAGAACAAATGACCATATCTTCCCTTCTAAAAGGGGTAAATTAATCATCTTTTTTCTCAAAGTAATGATAAACCTGTGAGTTGGATGTAGAAAAGTCAGAATCAATATAGATGTTTTTTATTTTAAAGAAAATTCAGATTTTACATAGTAAAAAACTGTAAATGATAGTGTCCGTCCAAATATTATTTTTTACTTATAGTGAAAACCACCCTTGGATGATGGTAAGGTAGACTAAAAGCTTTAGGAATCCAAAGTACAACATATAAGTACCCTCTATCAAGATTGATGCAAAACAAGTGACATTTGACCTTTTTAGAGAGATTTAGCAAAAAGAAACCACTTCTGGGGTCATTTGGGTGGATTTTCCATATCTCTGGCCAACCTTGCTCGATTTTGATGGTTGACACCTCTTTCTGACCGTTAGAGCCAATAGAATCGAAGGGGGAGTCCCCCACACACACTCATTGTGAAAAGAAAAGGTGGGGGCTTCGCGCATGCAGTTTTGCATCAGAGTGAACCTATCTCTAGCTTTGACATCTGGAAACGGAAAATCAGTTTTATTGCTTATGGCAGGGTTGCCAACTTTGGGTACCTGGCTGGAGTGAGATTTTGATATCATGGGTTTAATTCGGTTTAATTACACATATGCGCACGAAATGACTGCTATCGTGTCAGCAGCGGGACCTTAGCATATATATAGGATATATTAGTACAGCGGATAAGCACAACAATTGTGCATTTTATGAGAAAAGCATGACATTTCTAACATAGTTAGTGCATACCATAAGGTTTATTTTCAGATGTGGAGGGAAGTCAGATTTGACCTGTGAGGACCGTGAGAGGTCAAATCCAAGATGGCCGGGTCAAATGTTCAAACACGCTTAATTTTGGAACCAAACATTGTAGAAAAACATTTAAGGTGTCATATCCAACTAAATTAGGGATGCCCAATCATTTGATGATACTTTTGAGATCGCCAGAATTCAAGAAAATGCATTTAGGTGAAGATAAAGGTAGAAATTGACCAAAAATAAGCTGTCAATCAGTTGAAATTTGGTGTGTGTGTGTGTGTGTGTGTGTGTGTGTGTGTGTGTGTGTGTGTGTGTGTGTGTGTGTGTGTGTGTGTGTGGTCACCCAGCGCTAGCATTAATACAGAGACTGGAGGAATATGGCTTTACTTGGCACAGTCTGCATGCTGAAGCAAACATTTGTTTTTGTCTTCAAATACATACTTACATGATTGTGACATAATATTTGCTCCCCGCCCAACTCTCTAAGTGCTTGAACTCCGTGACAGGAGGATGAAGTATGTATAAATGGATGGAACTATCAACAAAACAACAGCGTTTTATTCCACCACTTATTGGAGAAAGAAGAATGGGGAACAGAAAGGTTTAGAGAGGGACAACATGCTGAAACCTTGCAACTTCAGTGCCAGAGAAAAAAGGTACTGTGAGTACACTTGTGGTTATTGTCCTCATGTTGCACATAGAAAATTCAATTAAGATGTTTACCGCATGTGGGCAAAAATCCATCAATCTTTCAATTTTCTAAAACTTGTTATATCCTTAGAGTCATTTAAAATGAGTTTTTTTTTCTCCATGCCATGGAGTCTAAATGGGTAAACCTTTGTATTTGTAATTGTACAGCCATGCTAGGACAAACAAATCCCCTTTGCCAATGTTCTCTCTGCACTCTCTGTCACACACACAACATACATAACCCTTTCTTTGCATGACCTCTAAATGTCCATGTGAGCCACTAAAGAACAGAAAAAAAGCTGCGCTACCTTGGCTTTATAGGTGGACAGGCAGAGAATCCAACCCCAACCCTCTATAAGTGGAAAGGGACAGCGGTGAACCTTATAGTTGAGTGCAGCCCTTTGTTAACAGCGAGGGTTAAGAGAGCTGTTTGTGCTCTACATGGAACTGTTTTCCATCTCCCTCTTTGGTTTACATTATTATTATTATTTTTCTATTAAATATGACATTGGGGAATAAAACGCTGTTTTGTTGATAGTTCCATCCATTTATACATACTTCATCCTCCTGTCACGGAGTTCAAGCACTTAGACTTAGAGAGTTGGGCGGGGAACAAATATGATGCTCGTCACTATCATGTTAGTATGTATTTGAAGACAAAAACAAATGTTTTCATCAGCATGCAGACTGTGCCAAGTAAAGCCATATTCCTCCAGTCTCTGTAGTAATGCTAGCGCTGGGTGACCATAAATCCACTGGAATATACCACACACACACACATTTTGCAAATTTCAACTGATTGACAGCTTATTTTTGGTCAATTTCTACCTTTATCTTCACCTAAATGCATTTTCTTGAATTCTGGCGATCTCAAAAGTATCACCAAATGATTGGGCATCCCTAATTTAGTTGGATATGACACCTTAAATGTTTTTCTACAATGTTTGGTTCCAAAATTAAGCGTGTTTGAACATTTGACCCGAGAGACTGGTGGCCATCTTGGATTTGACCTCTCACGGTCCTCACGGGTCAAATCTGACTTCCCTCCACATCTGAAAATAAACCTTATGGTATGCTCTAACTATGTTAGAAATGTCATGCTTTTCTCATAAAATGCACAATTGTTATAATATGAGAGCTTATCCGCTGTACTAATAATAGAACATGTTGCTTACTTCCCATTGGAATTAATAAAGCATTTCGATTGTTTACATTTCTTTATATTATCTAAACACAATTGCGTTGCTAGGCAACAGCATGGTTCCATTCTTACTTCCTGTCAGCTGATGTCCTTCACTTTACTACTGTGTATCAACATGCTTACAGACCTGGCCATTCGACATGCACCGCTTTAACACAAATGACAGATGACTGGAAGGGCGAACTAGATAATAGGAAGTTAGTGGGTGTAGTACTACTTGATTTTAGTTCTGCTTTTGATGTCATTGACCATTCTTTGTTGTTACACAAGCTGGAACAATATGGTTTTAATTTTGAAACGCTGAGGTGGTTAGAAAGTTACCTGACAAATCAAAGTCAAACTGTTTTTTTTAATGGAAGTCTCTCAAAGATGAAAACAGTCACTTGTGGAGTACCTCAGGGTAGTTGTTTGGGACCACTTTTATTTTCTATTTTTACAAATGACCTACCATTAGTGTTAGAAAAAGCTAAAATTGTAATGTATGCAGATGACTCAACAATATATTATGCAGCATCAACTACAAGAGAGTTGACAAATGTTATGAATAAAGATCTACTACTGATATCAGAGTGGGTCATAAATAATAAGTTGGTACTTAATGCGGGAAAAACAAAATCGTTATTAATAGGATCAAATCATCAGTTAAAAGGTGAACCAAAATTGCAACTACATTTAAACCATATTGAAATTGAACAGGTCAAGGAGACAAAATTGCTAGGTATAACCCTGGATCATAAATGATCTTGGTCTAAACAAATTGATAATGTTGTATGTAAAATGGGAAGGGGTGTGTCACTTGTAAAAATAATTGTAAAATATTTGCCAATGGATGTGCACTGCAGTGCTCCTACAGAACCAGAGTCACTGAAATGCTGGAGATACTGAAATAGTTAACTGTCAGACAGAGGTCAACTTATATTTTGTTAAATTTTGTCAGAAATATTACAGTGACTCACTCACCAGATATATTATCCCAAAGGTTTATAGCGCAATATGCACAACATAACTATCAAACACGACATACAATAGAAGGAAGGTTTGTATTACCCAAATCTAAATCAAATATGGGACAGAAAACAGTAATGTACAGAGCCATGGTCAACTCTTTACCGGTCCACATCATTCAGGAAAATTCTCAAGTACATTTCAAAAGGTTGCTAAAAAATTATTTAAGTATTATAAAGTAAATTTGAACTGTGTCTGTGGCTATGTATGCATATATTATTATGTACACTTATTTGTATTTACTTTTGTTTGGCCTTAGGATGGCGATAATTGGATGACCATTTTAGTTTTCACTTCATACAGCACTGTAAATTGCATGAAATTATGAGCTGTTTTGTTTTGTTTTAATTTTGTTGTATGTATGTTTATGTATGTTTTGTGTGTGTGAGGACCCCAGGAAGAATAGCCAATGCTCATGCTAGTGCTAATGGGGATCCTAATAAAGACAAAGACAAAGCACACTCGGAATAATGTATTATTTAATTTTAAAAAAATGTTTTCGGATTTCACATCGCATAAACACCAAATCCCAGCGTGCATTGCGGCTAAACCATCCAATCATCGAGCTGAGGATCTTGCCTACGTCTGTTTCCGGTTTCGTTTATGAAGGATGTATTTTGTTATACACACATTCCTTCACATTTACATTTTAAGTTACATTAAAGTATTTTGTGAGGCCTTCTAACATGTTTTTAAATATAACTACGGTTGTAGTTGAAGAGTTTGTAAATTAACATGAACCGAAGCTGTTGCCTGTTGCAATATACAGTCTATGGTTGCTACAGAGGATTGTGGGTAATGTAATGTCTTCGGCCATCCAAAACTCATAGAAAACGACTTGTTTCTCAGAATTGAAGGGGAAAACGTGACAAAAGCATTGTACACTCAAACCTATCAATGTCGTTTAATTAACAAGGATAATCTGGTGTTTTTGAGTTGATGAGTAGTGGAGATATCACTGTCAAATAAATCGACAGTAAGGGGAATACTTACTTCCGGGTGTACAATTCTCCGTTATCCAATGGGAATGGACGCTCACATTGCCTTTAACTGCCGCCGACACAAACGAATGCCGTGCTTCCATGAGCGTCAAATCCCGCCGCAGATGGGAATACATTGCAATCAGTTGAAAGCTATTTGCGTCCGTTTATGAAGCTGAAGGAGCCTAGGAGCGTCCCAACTGCACGCCTCGGGACCCTGACCAAGCGTCGCTCCTGGACGTTTATGGAGTGAGAGTGTGTTGGAAAACACAGTAAGAGAACAACAGTATTTATTTTATCTGCATTAGAAATAAGTATTGTTCTTATAAAACATTTACCTGCAACATATACAGTACAGTATGTTTAAAGTGTTGATTCTTCTTGTCTCTCCTGGCAACGAGGTCATCTTGTTTGTTGCAGCTACTTTGTAAAAGATGTAAAAAAGTCACTTCATGAGAATTACAGTTTAACTACATAGCTGATGACTATCCATAAAATAACACAACATGGATGAATCGCCCCTTCAAGCAAGGCAAATGTTTTGATCACATGTACAGCTCTCACTGACATGACATGACACTATACCATACAGATCAATGGCAACAACAAAGATTATTCAGAGATTATTTCCCTTCCCTCTTTAATGGTCACACATACAGAGCACACAGCACACACAGTGAAATGTGTTCTCTGCTTTTAACCCATCCTAGTCTTACTAGGGGCAGTGGGCAGCTATTGTACAGCGCCCGGGGAGCAATGGGAGTGGGGGGGAGGGGGTTGTCTGGTGCCTTGCTCAAGGGCAGCACGGTAGGGCAGGGCCCAGGATGTGAACTGGGACCTCTCCAAGTAGCAGTCCACACTCCATGTTTAGGTCTGGTCGGGGACTTGAACCGGCGACCCTACGGCTCACAGTCCAAGCCCCTACTGGCTGAGCCACTGCCGGATTAAACTGATAAGGGAGCAGATAAATGCTACAACAGCATATAATGTATGTGTTGAAATAGCAGAACCATTGTAACTCAAAAGTGTGTTTTCAGTCTACTGAATATGAGAAAAAGTTGTATGAATCCTTTTGTAGGGTTTGATTAGTTGCTTCAATTGATGTCAATACAAAATGCAATTGGATTCAGAAGGACATCCTGGTATTCTGAGCATGCTGCCATTATATGTAATAACTTTTCATTGATAATACATAATATGGTAGTATGGGTATTGTAAAGCACCCTTTAGCTATTGTTATGCTGTATCAATGTTCATCCTTTCTTTCCTTTTTTATGTCCACCATGAGTCCAAAGATATTGCAGAAGTTTGGTGCTAAATTAAATAGTTTTTAATGACGGCCTTTGAAAATTCTGCGGACAGAAAAGCCTGCGAATCCTATTTTACTGTATCTTTTCGAGAGCAATTCATTAAATACATTCTATACTTGTCGAATCCAAACATATACGAGTGTTTGTTGGCACGGGCAATTTTGAGAAATATGAAGGAGGTAACCCTCCACCACAATGTTATACTTACTGTATCGAGCCAACATGATCTACAGCACTACAGGCTTGATAAACTTCAGAGTGTATGCAGGCTGAGTGTGTGGCGCCATTGTTTTCCTACGTGCGGCACAAAGCTCCAGTAAATTACTGATCACAGTTACTATAGTGAGCTGGAACAAAACACTGATGAATTAAGTGGAAGATCAAGTGGATGTGGTGTGTGTGTGTGCGACTTCTATCTGCATCATTACATGTATGTGTATTTATATGTGCCTGCAACATGGGCATGGTTATCTGTTTGTATATGTGTGTGTTTGTGTGTGTGTGTGTGTGTGTATTTGTGTGTGTCTGTGCATGGCCATGTGGGTGTTTCCTCCCTCCATGTGATTAATCAGCCATTCAATCAAACTGCAAGGTCAAACAGCAGAAGAAGCAGGAGGAAGCTGAGCAGAGGAAAGGGGATTGTACTCCATATGCACACTTACAGATACATATACATGCATACATACAAATACTATTTGCTGACAACAGTATTGAGAGGATCACATGTACACTGTTACATAGACTGAACTGATGTGTGATTTTTACGTGTAGAGTTATCTATTTGATATTCTTGTCCAGTACATGCAATATGTGAATAGACATTTTGGGGTCAAGTTTCATTTATTTATTAATATAGTTGTGGTCATGGAATGGTTTTAAAAAAAGTAACTTGAGTCAAACTTACCCATCAATTTTTCATCTGTTTGTCCAGGGTTGGTTCACACCCAGTTGGACTTTCAATTATCCTCATTTGACAACCTTTAGGTATCCTTATCTGACAAAAAGTTGAAGTCGACCAACTTTTGTAGGACCATGAAGTCATGCAGCAAGGCACTGTGCTGGGCAATCAAGTACGTTAGAGTGTAAGTTATTGGTCTCCTTTGCAATTTTTGTGTCAAAAAGTTGAATAATGTGCCAATAACTCTCCAGAGTTGTGAAATTCTGTCTTAACCCTTGTATGGTGTTCGGGTCTGTGGGACCGGTTTTCATTATTTAGTTAAGACCACCCACTGTACACCCCCCCAACACATTTACATTACATACAGGGTGTTCGGGTCTGGACCCGGGGCTAACAAAAGTGTGGAAATTGTAGGTCCTGTGCACCTGTCTGGGCCTTGTGTGTGTGTGTGTGTGTGTGTGTGTGTGTGTGTGTGTGTGTGTGTGTGTGTGTGTGTGTGTGTGTGTGTGTGACTTTTGTGTTTCTGCCCCTGCCATTCCCGCACAAGGTTGCAACATTGTTGATAAATTCAAGCACCGACACCTGTCTGCTCTCACATTCCCGCATTATGTCTTGCGGGAACCAATCTTTATTTTGTTCACACTCTTTCCAAGCTGCACATTTGGGGGCGAGACACGATAAATAAAGCTTCACCAGTTTGGGTCCTTATCACAACTAGTCAAGAAGGCCAAAAGATTCTCTGCTCAGAGGGCCTTGCAAATGATTTTGGAAGAGAGAGAACCATTTGATGATGATGTAGAGGAAGAGGAAGAGGTTTCAGAATGTGAGGATCACATTTCTGAGAATGCTGAGTCTGACAGTGACTTTGAAGAAGAAGATGAGATTGAGCATCAGCTAGTTGCAAAAGAAAGCCACAGGACCAGCCGGTCAGCGGGCAAAAAAACAAGTAGCACTTTAATTCATTAATCAAATGTAAAAGGGCAAATATTAACCATATGTTGTTTATATTGCTTGTAATTGAGTAAACATCTGTTGAGTATTTGAGCATAAAATAGTTTGATTGTGTTGAATTGAAGCCCAAAAAGGCAACAGGTCCACCAGACCCATGAACACTGGCTGAATAACAAAAATATGAACACCACAGAAGGGCTAATTGGTATTATAAACCACCTGAGCAGTGTTTTGACTGGTCTTTAAACTCAATGATCTATTTCTCAAAGTGAACCAGTACCTGAGAAAACATGGCCCCACTAACTCCTTCTTAAAGGCCAAAAAATACACTTTTATTTTTAAGTACAGGGTTTGTTTTGTTCAGGACACCTGCTTAGACTAGGAAGTGCTGATTCATTCCAGCCTCTTCATCCCCAACAGCAAATTGCTGTATCCACTGGAGGTCAAACCAGACCAAACTAAATCTCAGTGACCCGGTAAGTGTTGACCCAGCTTTGCTTAAGGTTTTCAACTAAAGTAAAAAAATATGGTTTGACCTCTACTGTCACAGATCATATGCATGAGCCATCACATCAGACACCCAGAGAGAGAAGCCTTTTCATAGCATGGCTGACGATGTCATGTAATGTTTCTCCAATCCTCTCCCAGGCGTGATAATGTCATTGGTGACAAATGGTCAGTGGTAACAGAGATCTATGGAACATTTCCAATCATTTGGGTGTCTGAGCGTTTATTTTCAAGGATTATCTTTGCAGGGCTACATGTACCAAGCCATGACAAAGCAGATACAATGATTTTCTGCCCGGGGGTTGAAGGATGAAATACGCATTAACCAAGAAGGTTGGCACACACAGTGTTTGGCGGTAAAACTGTCCAGTTATTTCACGGTCCATCAAGTACACATTGGTCCCAGGAAATAAGCAAACGGATATCACAACATGTTAAACACAATAGCAATCTAAAAAGATGATAAATTATGAATATGTAACTAACGTGACAACAACTGGCATGAAAGATTAGATGCAGCACCTTCATGATGTTGCATTGTATACCAGGCCAATAAATAGTCTGGTACCTAATCCTTTAGAAAAAACCTAAGTGCATTTTATCACCCTGTTTATAGTTGAATATTAGTCCAAATATAATTTGTGAATAAGTGAACATTTAACTAATTTTACCAACCTGGTCTCATCAGAATACGTGACTCCAACACGACTCCTTAACACCGCAGTGCGTGGTGGAGTCACGAACTTTGCTACATTTACGTGTCGGCACCACGCAAACAACGCCAATGTAAAGTGAATGAGGCTCCTTTGTCGTGGTGCACACACGCATTTCTACAACGTCCCGCAGTGAGCTTTTATTCTATAAAACGTTTTTAAAATCTGCTTTATAGCTTGTAGTAACTCACGGGAGGCTTCTTTTATTTTATTTGCATTCATAATAATTTTTATTTTTCGTCCGAATGTATTATGGTGCATTAGTTACGAATTTCTGTTCTCAAAAAACAGTGATGCCGTGATGAAACACCATATCATGGATTATCAAGGATTATTTCTGAAAACAGTATGGAGCTCAAAGGCTTTGTCTCTTGCCGGTGATACCACAAGGTGAGTTCCGTTTATCTTCACACACATGCTCTCCAGTACAGGTTAGCTCTGAGTGTTAGCGATGCTAATGTAAACACCGACAATATTACGTCCAAAACAGTCAGGCATTGTTTCTGATAGCAACTTTCTGATAGTGCCGTGGGTCCATATTTCCGATATTACGTCATATCGGACGCAAATCTGGATCAGCTCCGTTGTACCCCCGTTTTTAGAGATTTGGGTACGGAGGAAAAGAGAGAGGGTTTTATTTTCTGACGCTGCGTGGGTTCCCTGAAACACCGGGGACACATCTTTATGTATAAAAGACATCAAAAAGTGCATTTTGCATGATAGGTCCCCTTTAAGGTGGGAAACTAGGTGTTGCTGGTAGCAGCTAATGTAGCCTCGAGTCTCGGATAAGAATGAGAAGTTTTCTTTCTGAACTTCATCTTATCTTCTTCAGCATCAACTAATGCTGAACCCAGGAACACAGCTTAAGTTTTCTTATCAGATTTAACTGGCACTTCACAGTACCTGCAAAAAGACTTAAATGTGTAACATTTACTAGAGTTGCATAATCACCTTTTACATATGCAGGCATTGAGATATATATATATTCATATATACAACCAGTTACAGGTATACAAAATGAACATTTGGATAATGTTGATTCTACAAAGACAAGTTATCTCTGCTGTTTGGGCCTGTTTAACCTGTTTACACCTGAAATTAAAATGGATAATTTGTGATCCTTTTCCAAATAGACTTCTGTCCATCAGTTCACAGCATGCATCAGTATTTGTCTCCACAGGCGTCTTAAGTGAACATTTGGGATTGAGACTCAAACACAATGCATTGTTTTTATAACATGGCGAGGCTAGAGTGCTCCAACATCCCTAGTCTGCTTGGAATTAAACTAAATAATTACTGAAGTTTAATGCACTCAATATTATTCTGTTTGGGCTTTATGAGACTTTCATACGTGGTGGACAATGCCAGTGTACATTATTTTATTGAGTTTCAACTAAACAATAATCTTAGTTAATCATAGTTCATCCCAGTTAGCAATGACGCAATTTAAACGTCTAGTACTAATGTGAGGATTTAATAAAGATAAATGAAGCAGTAAAGAGTTTCCTGTCTTGGATAAGACTACAGATCCTCTATGTTATTATTATATTACTTTGAAAAGCAATTAAGAAGCAACTGGAGGTGAGTTAAAGGAGAAACATTACAGCAGCTTTGGTGACGTATTCTCTGTCCTTGTTGAGGACGCATCAGTACGCATTAACATTAACACTTCTGAAGGTACACGGTCAAAGGCAGACCACCCTGGCTCGTGGTTTGAGTGATGGGATCACATGATGTGTTTTAACTTTACTTTTGCATACTAATGGCATTTATAAATTGATAAGATAACTAAAATAAATGAATAAATACATATATATGTCGTCATGGTAGCTGTCATGTCTTTCATGTGCGCTTCAATGTCACTGTGCACCATTTAGATGATTGAAGCGGGCATGACGACACTGTTGCCAAGTGTCAAATGCAAAGTGTAGGACAACATGTTAATGCAACCTGACAAGCATGGATCAAAGCCTGTGTTACCTCTGATTGCATTTGTGCCTCTACCTCAGTGTACGCCGTTACTGGTCAGACAAAACAAGGAAGGCTCACATATCACGGCCACATTTAACATCACAAGCACCTAGCAGGGGGGGGAGGCTTAAACGGACATGTGTAATGGCTTGCCAGTAGGAGAAATGCTGATGTAAGAGATGCAAAATACTTCCTGCTGACTTCAAATAGCAACAAAATTCATGAGGTATTAGATATAAAACCATCAAAGGAATGGCAGGGAGTGTAGCAGAGGAAGTGGAGATGTGTTTTAAGAGGACATTTAACAGAAGGCAAAGCCAAGATATGTCCGGCACTTTGCGTCAAAAGAATGAAGTTAACTCAAACTGACACCTATCTGGAAGACACAAGTGTTAGTATATTAAGCATGCACATCAAACATATTAAATCTGGCCAAAATGTCTCACCCAAAACCTTTATTCACTCGTCCTTTTTCCAGTTGTCACACAGAACGATTTTAAAAGCAATGTATTTCTATTGGTAGCCTGCACCACGTCTTTTTGTCCGGTCGGGTCTTGAAAGACCAGAAGCTGTGGGGTTCATAAAAACATTTTCTTACTCAATATGAAGCCACGATTATTGTTTTTATTTTAAATCGTATAATGTAGGACTTTTTTTGCCGTCCGTGAGGAAAATAAATGGGGCTCAGAATACTGAAATATGTATTTTTAAAATATTTGTATCCTTCTAATTTGTTATTCTTTTCTAAATAACACACTGTTATTTACTCAACAATAACACACTGTTATTTACTCAACAATAACACACTGTTATTTACTCAACAATAACACACAATTATCCTTGTTTTTATTTATTTGTTTAATTCTATAATATCGGGCTTTAGCTGATAGAAAAGGATTTGTAGTTTTTAAGTGTATTATTGATTTTCTTTTAATTAAATAATGTAAATACTGAGTTGAGAGAATAGTCAGAGTGATGGGAGACACATCTATGGAATCAGAATTTCAATAGCGTTAAATGACAAATATACCTTTCTGTCTGTGATGTTTTACAAATCAGATATTAATGTGTAGAAGTAAAACATGTGAAATAATATAGCAATATCCTGTAAAATTATGTGAAAACATGAATAAAACTATACATCTTCAGATGTTATACATACATAAGTGTCCTACACTAATAATAAAAAGTATAAATTGTTGTGTTAACACTTTAAACTTGACAGTTTTTTTAACCTAGTGGTTAAAGCACGTTATTGATTTTTTTTGTTGAATATGTTATATTTGATGAAAAAAATATTAAGAGTACATACTTTCATAGGGGGAAAGTAGAAGGTCAATGATAGAAATATAGAATATAAAATATCAAGAAGATACTGTAAGTGATCTCTACAATAAAACAGTTTAGTGCCGGATGTACAAAGATATTAATAGGAGGATGTGCAAAACAGAAAAACGAATTAACCTTTATTTAAACATTAAAGAATACTTTAGGTTAAGGTCTTCTTTTAAATAAGCAAAAAGCTTTGGGGGTATCTACAGATAAATATTAAGCCTGACAAAGTACTTAACGTCTAATATATTGCTTTTCTGTAATGTTAACTATGTTGAAGCACTTATTTTAACTGATATTATACATATTAATTATACTCTTATAAGATGTATGTAGATAGAATAAGAAATGTGCAGAATATGACAGTTTAATGGTGGAGGTATACAGTGACACACACATATTGATAGATGTCTTGTAATGCACTGTTGAGGAACCTGCGACCCGTTCGAGTCCAGTTTTGGATAGTCTGCCGTGGTTTCATTCCATTTCAAAGAGCTTTTTGGCGCTTGGCGTAACCTTGGCACACTGTCACTCCAACATCCAATCACAGAGCTTGAAGATTAATCACGGGGTTTGTCAAGAAAAGGGACTGTAGTCCCAAACGATAGCTGAGGATTATGGGTAGTGTAGGCCATCCTAAACTTAGAAAAAACTATTTGTTTCTCCGAATCGAAGGGGGAAAACACAAAAGCATTGTACACAATTTAAACCAATCAATGTTGTGTAATTACTGTAACAAGGATAAACTGATGTTTTTAGTTGATGAGTAGTGCAGATTACTATGCAAACTTCGAGACCGGAAATACTGTTTTCACCCCAAGCTGTTGCCTGGCAAACCAATTCTGTTGATAGTTATTTCATATCGCATTAACACCATATCCCAACCTGCATTGCGGCTAAAACATCCAATTACCGAGCTTCAACCATAGCTGAGGATCTTGGGTAATCAGTTCAGTGGGTGTGTATCGCCTATGTCTGTTTCCTGTGACTTTATTTTGAAATTCAGTTCCTGACTGACGGCAAAAAAGCCCGATATTATAGAATTAAACAAATAAATAAAAACAAGGATAATTGTGTGTTATTGTTGAGTAAATAACAGTGTGTTATTTAGAAAAGAATAACAAATTAGAAGGAAAAAAAGATAAAAAAAAATACAGATTTCAGTATTCTGAGGCTCTGAGCCCCATTTCTTTTCCTCACGGACGGCAAAAAAAGTCAGACATTATACGATTTAAAATAAAAAGAATAATCGTGGCTTGATATTGAGTAAGAAAATGTTTTTATGAACCACACAGCTTCCGGTCTTCCAAGACCCGACCGGACAAAAAGACGTGGTGCAGGCACAAAACATACTACCAATAGAAATACATTGCTTTTAATATCGTTCTGTGTGACACGGAAAAAATGGGAAAATCGTGTTGGTGAACACGAATCAATAGATTAAATGTCGTGACGATAACACGAAATGCCGTGAGACTGGGTTGCCTCACGGCGCTGTTACAATAAATCCATGTTGTCTTGTGCCCACGGGATGCTTGGTCTGCTCTAAAGGGTTTTCTGCTAACTGCGTGAGCAGAGCGACTGTCGTGGCTAGCAGCGGGGGTTAGCATGGTCTTTAGGTGCTGCTGTGATAGCTCATGTGAACGTGCAATGTCAATGGCTTTCTCTAGCGTCAAGTCTGGACCACGACATAGCAGTTTTTCGCGCACTCTTTGTGAGTTTGTAGCAAAGACAATCCTGTCTCGAATAATTTCCTCACTGTTTGGGTAGTTGCAGTCTTTACTTGGCAATTTTATGAAACTTATAACTTGCAAATATGGGATTTGCTTTCGGAGTTACATAAGCTTCAAAACCGTCATAGTACATTTTTAGTACCTTACTTTGGTCTTCTGTGAGAGTCCATGTGTTAAAGACGTCTCTGCCTTATTCCCCAATCCATAGGAGTAGATAGCTATATTTTTCCTCCTCGTCTTTAGCACGTAGCGGGCCTGAAAACATTAGCTGCACATGCTGCCGAAACTTTCTCCATGCGTCCGGCAGATTAGACGAGTCCCAGTCCATTCGTGGTGTTGGAACGCCTGTGTTCTCCATCTTCCGTCGTCAGGTCGATGATAAACAAACTAACTCTGACACCATGTGATGTTCTGTTCTATGGACATATAATTGTCTACATAAACAGACGAAGCGGACTACTGCTGTGATTCAGTGGGTCCATCTTTATTCAACTGGCACGTAACCTGCACACATGCATTACGTCATCAACGTGAGCTCAGTCATCCAAGATCTTGTATTCACCAAGATGTTACACTAATCTTTAAAGAAAACAGTGTAGTCAAGGACAAGATGAAACCACATGCCAATTACAGTTACTTTTCAGCAGGTTGCTATTTATTCCTCCTGATTCACCTTCTAGTTATTTTAAGGTCTCAATATTTCAATGCCATCTATGTCACTTAGTGTACTGAAAATACTGCTACTAATTTTAAGCCATGGTTGTGCACTTATTTACCTTTTTTTTTTTGACCTGCTATTCACCTTTTCTTGTAACACTGTCAATGTCTCCGCTGTGGGACTAATAAAGGATTTCTGATTCTGATCCTGACATCCCACTATCCCCTTTCTTGCTCACATCGTATGGCAGCATTTTGAGTCTTGCTTTATAAAACAAGAGGCAGCCCTGCCCCAGCGCTGAGCATTACGATATTAAAACCACACAATACAGAGGCCGCTTCAGGGGAGTGACCCGTCAGATCTCATGTCTGGTTCTGTTTATGTCCGTTAGCTTCAGTGCCGTACATGTTCCCCGGTGTGTCTTTACCCCGCTAGCCTGCTCCCCATTAAAAAATTCATTTTAGTAATGCAGAACAGCTTTAATAGATTAAATTAATTTAATAATCGTCATGCCCTGCCAAAATCTCCGCACAACAGGTTCATCTTACAAAGCAGAAGCCTTTGAAACCTGAGGAAAGAAGTTGGCCATTCATTTCATTGAGTTTTGGAGCCGCACCTACCCAAACTCATCAATTAAACATGGAGTCACTGAGGTTAAAGCATTTTGGTGTATAGCTTCGTCTAAAAAAGCCCCTCTTTTAATACAGACAAGGAAGCAATACTGTATTACTTAGCTGATTCATCTAATACACTCTGTAGCACTTTATGAAATATAACGCTGGCATACAGATGCATTCTACTCCAAGACTTACATTAATATGATGCTATATTGTATAGAAGAATGCACCAGACACAATAAGCTGTGTCATCAGGAAGTGTGTGGCGTCTCTCAATGATTAAAACATGTCTTATTTAAATCCTGTTTCAATAAATAATGCAGTGTTAAGCTTATTTTCTGTGACTCTCAGAGCCGCTTACATCCAATTGCCAAAAGCTCTCTTGGATGAGGGAGTCATGGGTCTAGATGCTAAGCCTTAAAATCTCACTTGGACACAGGCTGTGAGTAAGCGCCACCGGTCCCCTGCAGCCGGGCCGGCCCAGCAGAGCCTGAGCAGCATGTGCATTAGCATGTGCATTAGCAAGGCGAACAAGGTGAGAAAACGCCACCTCTCAGAGTCACAGTGCATCGCATGAATACTGTATGCAAAACCAACACTCTCCTCCGTATTTAAACCAAGTTAACACCAATGACAAGGTGAAAATGGTACGTCCATAGGACTTTAAGAGGAGGAAGTGTGAAAATCATCATATCACCGAGTCTGAGATAAGACAGCTTTTATAGCATAGGTAACCAGAAGGGCACACAGAGAGCACAGACCTCCAGTATGGCCAAATGCACTACTATACGCACAGAGAATAAATGTTAGCTATTATCAATAAATACTCTGTATCAGTGGCGAGCCGTCAGGGCCCTCTCTGAGGGCCTAAGATATTCTAAAAAATAATATTTGAAAACATTAAAAAAAAAATGTTAAAATATATATTTTTTAAAATATTTTTTACCAAAAATAATTAGATTTAATTGTATTTAAAATAACATTTCAAAAGAAATAAATCCTTCGAATCTGCCTGTTCAGTTTTCTGTTGGAATGTGAAGGGTTAAATGAAAGAAGCTCGTCTTGCCCTCTCTGCGATTCACAGAGGGGCCGCTATAGTAACTCAATGAGAGAGTAATGTCAAATGACAGTACAATTGACCAATCATATCTTCCCTCTAAATGGGTGGGCTTTATTTTCGTGGACTTTATGACAAGCTGTGAAGTTTATGCATGTGTGTTATAGAGTGGTGCAGTGACGCGTCCTAAAACCCGGAAGTAAGCTGCGCTCGGGTTCCCTCGACAAAAAAGCAATGGGATTTCTCCATAGGGTTTTGGAAAATAGCTCGAAATAAGGTCTGTGGAACGAACCTGTTAGATCAGGGGTCTCCAACACGTCGATCGCGAGCTACCGGTAGCTCGCAAGCCCTCAATAAGTAGCTCGCCAAGCAAATCCAAAATGTAAAAAATACACCAAAAATAAAGGAAATGTAATTAAAAGAATCTACCCTATGCATAAACGAAACCTCAATCATAGCGAACTCTATCTACTTACTACAACTCTATATCTATCTAACACCCCTCCTCCCCCCACCCCCCACAATTAATATCGACCAATCACGTTGTTGCTTGATTTGCGGGACCAGCGTTGCAGTCTGGAAGAAAAGCAATGTGGAGCGGCAGCTCACCGCTTCATAAGGAGTTTGACCTTTCCTTCTGGCAGAATCTACACAACACATCAGCCCCAGAGCCGTATAATAGAAGAGTTACGACATCTCCGTTCACTCCAATGGACCAGTTTTTTTACAGCAATGGCGGATCGTGGAGCCGTCAATAGTTCCCCGGAAGTTATCTTGCCGCTGACTTCCGGGGAACTATTGCGACCAGCAACACAGTAGAGTTGCAGCATAATAGACCGTTCGCGATGGACTTTTAAAGGTAAGAAGACGTTTAAAGATTTATATTGCGGATATTATCAGCACATCTGAGTCAAATGAACATGTGTATTAAAGGAAGTTAGTGGATTATCCCTAAATCAGTAGATTTAGGGAACGTTTACAGATAACAGATTAGGCTAGGATACCGGATAAAGTTAGCAACACACGTTAACCATGAACAGCCTATTAATCCGTTCTCCTAATGTTATTTCATCCAACGTTGTGGAATTAGAGAAAAAGGGCTTCTAAACGTGATTTTTTTGTGGGGTGGAGGAATATAATATTAGTTAAATATAACATTGGGGCACGTGTGATTGTAATGAGTGGAGGTGGAGAAATTACGATCTCCATTTTGGAGTAGACCTACAAGCTAGTATAATATAGTTAACGTTACACAATAATAAGGAAGAGAGCTATTTGTGTGATACATCGCTATTGATATTAATTTAGAGTGCATATTTGAGACTTCCAAACAGTAAACAAAAACGTAATTTATGGGTGAGTGTTTTTAGTGTATTCTGTTGATTATTACCTGTCTGTGTTATGTTGCAGCTCAGCTGATTTTGAAATGATGGCAAAGTGAGAGTGAAAACACAAGGTAAATGTAATACTACTGTTGTATATAAGTAAGCATACTAAACATGTATTCTATCACTGTATTATATAAGTAATCTTGTTAGTGTATATTAGTAACCTACTGTATGGCAGGTGGAGGGGCAGTGATGTTACAGGTGGAGGACTTACTGGACATGTTACATACTGTACGTAAAATACGACCAAGAATGTGAGACAACTTTATACAAATTCATATCACATCCATTACTGATGCCATTTGTCATACTTTGTTAAACTCACAAATAATAAAGTTCCATAACTTCAGTTGGAAACAAAGACCACACCTTATCTCCCCAAGGCAATTTCCCATCCAATAGGTGTGCTATATAGGTGTGTATAACCCATTCTCCTGTCTGTTTCTCCCTCTTTCAGCACAAGAACCAGAGGGGGATTCAATAGAGCCTGAATACCTGCACTGAGACCCTCACCCTGCACCCTGAGTCTCAACTCTCAGAGTTTTTCAAGCCTTTCCCTGTTATTTGTATTAAACCAAACATTAAGCTTCCCAATGGTGTGGTCTTCGTTTTGTGAAAAAGTGCAAATGCAGTGTTTGAATATGATTACCTCACATATTTTGTTGCGGCTGTCTGTTTTGATTGTTAAATTGCTCCTGCTGACTTGAGCTAGCCATTTTTTCCTCCTCTCTGTGTCAGTGGGGAAGCTGTACATTCTGATTCTTACTCCTTTCTCTGAGCGATTGGAGCATCCCCAGGCAGCACAGCAAACCATGGTGGAGACGATATGCCAGGACAACACGGAGGAAAAGGCACAGACAAACTGCATGACATGCTATTCAATGTTTATTGAATTCCATGTATTTACAATGGATGTACCTAAAACAACACTTTTAACGTCATAATCATGTTGCTGCTAGTCCATTGATAGTCACCTGTTGGTCTCCTGTCCTTTCTGAAAGTCATAAAGATTACATTAGTCATTTAGATTACTTATGTCCTCAAGTACCATGGGATTACTGAAACCACCATGAATTAAAAAAATGGTAGAAATGAATCTAATCTAAATTTTGAAGCATTCCTTGCCATCCCCTCCCTCTAAATATATCAATACACATTAGGAAGTGATGCACCTGACTACCATACCTGTTTAAGAAGATAATATTTGTTTTAAATAATTCAAAGCAATACACAACAGCAACAGGCTCTTTAACCAAGGCAACAGCCTAACATGTATATGTTAACAAGTAAACTAGCTGTTCACACTATTCCTAATATTATCCATAAATATTAGCAGATTCTATTTTATTTTTAAAACATATTGATGTAAATTAGGGCTGTCAGTCGATTAAAATATTTAATCGCGATTAATCGCATGATTGTCTATAGTTAATCGCGATTAATCGCAAATTAATCGCACATTTTGTATCTGTTCTAAATGTACCTTAGAGGGATATTTTTCAAGTTTTTAATACTCTTATCAACATATGAGTGGACAACTATGCTTTATATGTTTGTTTATTATCATTTGAACAATGACAAATATTCTCATGAATATTAAACACAACAACCTCTGAACATTACAAATATTTGCCTCAATTCAACCTAGAACCTCTCATACAATACTGTGTGTGTGTGTGTGTGTGTGTGTGTGTGTGTGTGTGTGTGTGTGTGTGTGTGTGTGTGTGTGTGTGAATGTGGAGGATCGTTGGAGCTATGTGCAGCTCAAGGCATATATGCCTGTGTGTATGAGCTGTGTTGCGGCACTATCCGTGCTGAGTGTGCTGTCTGGCTACCTGCATAAAGTCAAGTGCTCGGCGCAGTTGTCGGCGAAATGTCGCTCCTCTGTTTTCATTGAAACAGCTCCTTATATCCGTTAGCTCAGCTAGCTAGCACCAGATGCTAACAACAACACGTAAGGTGTGCTTCGCTCGCGCCACACATACACACACCCTCCCGGTCCTCCCGATGGCCAGTCCGGGCCTGCCGGTGAGCGTGGAAGTGTGGTCTGCTACAAGCGGGCAGCAGGAGCGGGGCTGTCAGCATCAGCTTGTAGATGGTATTTTAAACTCGATGCGCTCTGAAACTACGGCGGCCGAGGACAAAAAATACACATGCGTTAATCGCGTTAAAATAATTAGTGGCGTTAATTTTTGTTTGCGTTAACGCGTTATTAACGCGTTAACTTGACAGCCCTAATGTAAATACATACACATATCGGTATGTTGTATAAATATTGCAAATCAAGACCTTTATTCACTACTTATTACCAAAAATCGTTGTTCTATCTCCGGTAATCATGCATTCATATGTCCCGCCACGAACTTCCGGGGAACTATTGACTCTCCCTGAACCACGTGACGATCAAGCATTTTGGACTTCCGCTGTCGTAACTCTTCTATCTATATGGCGCTGATCAGCCCCATTGAACAGCCTATCATGCCAGCCTATACATCACATGAGGGGCAGAGTTTTACTGTATGTGTGTGTTGCAACTTGCATATTTATTGCACTTGACGCACACACACGCATGGCGTAATTTCCACTGGGGACAGTCCCCCCCACTTTTCGAAATCCCGTTTGTGTCCCCCCACTTTACAAATATGTTTATTTTTTTTTTTTAACGCAAGGCGTCATCGCCACGGAGGAGCACACAGTCTCTGTGAGCGAGCAAGACAGACAGACAGACAGACAGACAGACAGACAGACAGAGAGAGAGAGAGAGAGAGAGAGAGAGAGAGAGAGAGAGAGAGAGAGAGAGAGAGAGAGAGAGAGAGAGAGAGAGAGAGAGAGAGAGAGACCACACCTTTATCTATTTAATATAGTTGTAACAAATAAAGTAAGAAATCATTCTTTGTACTATATTGTATTTAAAAGGGGAGTGATTAGTAAAATATGCATAAATAAAAAGAAAGAATGCTAACTAGGTAACATAAGATAAGAATAATCACGTTTAAATGATTTGTTATTGGTTGTGATCATATTCTAAAGATGTTTGGAGTATTGAAAAGTATACAGCTCCCTTTCATCTGAGTGTTGAGAGCTGTATCCATTAATTCATGTTGCTCTCAAAGTGCACCAGATTGATGCATTTCACTTCAACATTTAAAAAAACATCTTCCCGGGGGTGCATGCCCCCGGACCCCCCTAGAGGAGGTGAGGACCATCCACCCCCAAATAAAGCAGGTTAAAATAATTAAATTGCATACATGTTCTTTTAGTAAACACTGAAAACGGGTCCCACAGACCCAAACAGCACACAAAGGTTAAAGGTCAGCATATCATAATGTTAAAATGTGCTAAATATATACACTGCAAAAAACAATAAAAAGAGGAGTAAAAGTAGCTCACGACTTGTTTTATTTTTTGAAAGTAGCCCTCATCCTAAAAAAGGTTGGAGACCTCTGTGTTAGATAAATGCACGTTTTGTTCAGCCGGATAATATCCACATGTCTACCCTAGTTTTATAATTTTCTAATCATAAATCTAATCGATAGATTTATGATCGATAGATTTATGATTAGCATAAGTTCGTTCATGATGGCTCACGTCAGTGATAGTGATGACATCGTTGCGAAATTATTAACCGAGTCATTTTCAAGATTGAGTTACAATGATAAACTGGAGTGGCAAAGGATCAGCTGCATGACCCGCCATCAAGTGCTTCATCCAAAAGGACAGGAGGATGGACTTTGTGTTTAAGTCATTTGATCATCAAAGGTAGGCCTAAGTCATTTTCAATGTGGGCCGCCGTGCCGACTTCATTCATTTGTAATTGTTACTTGGCTGTGGGTGCCCTGTCATGATAGGTGTTTATATAAATGGTCTTGTTCTGTGTGGTAGAGGGTCGATGTCATTGATGCGTTTTGCACCCCGGGCCGTTGTTTTGATATTCCGCTGAAGTATACGCTGTGACGTAATAACTCTTCTTTTATTCCCCTTTTTTTCGAGGGGTGGGGGGGTCAGAGGGCCTAGGTATAAAAGTCACGGCTCGTCACTGCTCTGTATATACCATACATCTGTTTGCCTTAACTCTCCTAGTGTTCGTTTCTCCCCCCTCTTTTTGGTGTTCCTGGTCACATTCGACCGGTCTGTTTTAACTGCTGTAATGTAAATGAACTCCCTTTTAAGCTGTAAACAATCTATCAGAATACTGGTTTACATGAATAACTGCAGAGAATACAAATAATAGACACTGAACATGTATTCCAAAATTACATTTTGTTGATTTGTGGGTACTATCTGATGGAAAAACATCATCTAGGGTTACCAATTAATTTCCTACAGCGGGGAACAATTTGTGTATAACAGGTGTAACAAAGTTGACTAAACCACTCAAAATTCAATGAAAAGGGTGATCAGAAATTGTATATGGTCATCAAATGTAAAACACAATATTTTCGATTGATGGAATTAGTAAATCCGTCAGATTTGACCCAACACGACAGGAGGGATAAATGCCATTTAGTTTCCAGCTTTGGCAAATTTACAACATGTCTTACCTACTGTATGAGCTCGTGCCAGACATGATGCCTGCAGGTTGTCCTGGTGAAGTGGACGTTATCTCTAGCTCCAAGCGAATACTACACTGGGTTTAAGCTGCTATGTGGAAGTGGGGAACATCCACGCTTAAAGTGTGCATGTTGAACTGCACAATCTGGCATAGTGTTCTGCTTTTATACTGCGATTGATGTCAAGTAGGATCCAAAACAGCTTGCTTAACGGAGCTTTGTAACTGATCTCATTTTTGTTTTACTACCAATCATGGGAGTATTGTGTATAGAATGTGATGAGTAATATTTCTTGTGGAACCTACCTTTCCTAAAAGCAACATGAGGAAGGGCTGTCACTCCTGAGTCCAAGCCCCTCTCCGTTAAGGCCTGCGTAATATCAGGGCAGAAAGTGTGAAACTGAAAATTACAAACTGAAAATGAGAAAGATTAGTTCTGAATCTGAAAGCACAACACATGCAACCAACAATTATTCACAAATCATATGAAAGTGAAATATGAAAATAAATAATTGACTCAAAAGAATTACAAAACTGAATCAGAATAATAGTCAACCTAAAATACTTATTTTTTGTTTCGGGGTTGGATGTGTGCTGCTCTACCAACTCTCTATAACTATATTGAATTTGGGGTGAAATACATATAAAGTAAAAGCCACAAGCCTCTGATTTATTAAATCTATTTGACTTGAATCTCTGTTATTATCAAAGCCTCATGTTCTGCACAGACTCTGAGCAGCTTGCAGACAAAAGGCTGATTCATCTGCTTGAACTGCCCCACTTATTATCGCTGCCCTCACTTTCTTTTGAAGACCCAGGACATTTTATGGTGTCAAATTGCAATCTGGAACACACATCCTTCTTTGGCAGACATTCTCATCGCAGACCAAAATTATAAATGCTTCTTTTAGGAGTATTCAAAAAGTCTCTGCTGTTTTCCACAAACCATACAGCTCAGTTAGGGCAGAGGCAGGTAGATAAAATAGAGACTGCCATAGATCTAAATAATGAGATGTTTCATCACTCTTGGGAATGATGGCATACTTTAGCCATAGAAGACCTGTCAAGATACTTTAATTGTTCTGGAGCTGGGAGTCTTTGTGCTGTTAAGTTGGTATCTGGAGTGAGGCGCACATTATCACTATTTCTGTTCCACTATCCTAGTCCTTCAACAGAGCCCATCCCGAGTTCCCTTTAGTGTTTGCTTCCTGTCTGTCTTCTTCTGCTGTTCCCTTCAGTGTTTACTTCATGTCTGTCTCGTTCCGTTATTCCCTTTAGTGTTTACTTCCTGTCTGTCTTCTTCTGCTGTTCCCTTTAGTGTTTACTTCCTGTCTGTCTTCTTCTGCTGTTCCCTTTAGTATTTACTTCCTGTCTGTCTTCTGCTGTTCCCTTTAGTGTTGACTTCCTGTCTGTCTTATTCTGCTGTTCCCTTCAGTGTTGACTTCTTGTCTGTCTTGTTCTGTTATTCCATTTAGTGTTTACTTCTTGTCTGTCTTCTTCTGCTGTTCCCTTTAGTGTTGACTTCCTGTCTGTCTTATTCTGCTGTTCCCTTCAGTGTTGACTTCCTGTCTGTCTTCTTCTGCTGTTCCCTTTAGTGTTTACTTCCTGTCTGTCTTCTTCTGCTGTTCCCTTTAGTGTTTACTTCCTGTCTGTCTTCTTCTGCTCTTCCCTTTAGTGTTTACTTCCTGTCTGTCTTCTTCTGTTGATTTTTCTGACGTCCAACACTCTTTTACCATCTTTCTTTCTCTCCCTTGATCCTCCTCGTCATTATTGTACTTAGCAGCAGTGTTAATCAAGTATTAATAACCTCTGACATGTCCAAATCGACCAATCAGAATGAAGCATTCAACTAAGGTGTGATATTAATGGTGTGAAGGCTTTCAGTTTAAATCAAAAAGAGACAAATAAACAGTCAAATGCAGTTTTATATTCCGTTCATGATATTTCTATTCCATTATTGTAACAAAACTGATCCTCCCTTAACAACAGAGAAAAAGAATCAAATCTTTTTGACTTTTTGATGACACCGTTACTTACTTTGACAATGAGTCAATGTCAGTAACAAGTTACTCTTGTCCCTATTATAAATTTGATTTTTGTATTATTTAAAAAACTTAGTACTTCAAGAATTATTAAGTATTTTAAGCTTCTGCTCAGGTGACAGTTGAGGTGGAGGCATTATGTTTTAGTTGACTGAACCATTCTCCTCAACACAATATTGTTCATACATTTAATACAAAAATGTGTTATTACTTTTCTAACTTTTAATGTAAATAATATATGTTGTTACATTTTGATAATAAGTTGTTCTATCAAAAAATAACCTGACTTCAATCTATATCCTCCTGGGACCCAGCCCATTGAAAATGTCCACTGTAATGGACATTTTGTTAACATGCATCTCTGGTGTACTGTACAGAGGACATCCTGGTCTTTCCAGTGATATGTCATTGGTTAAAATTGCATGCTGGGAAGTTCCTCTTTCTTTTCATCCAAAATGGCTGACATACCAAAAACAAAATGTTATAGAAGCAGGAGGAGAAGTCAAATATTGTTGAATAATTGTAATTTTTACCATGAAAATCATATAGTTCTTGTCTATTAACATGTGAGGAACTATATAATTAGTTCTGAAAGCAATTAAATAATTCAAGTTTTGAAATAAGAGCTCTTTTATAAATGTCCATCCTAGTGGACGTCAGGACCATCTTCATGGACTTAATGACTCAATATTGTTGCAGGAGACGGAACTGAAGCAGACATTTTCTGTACCAGATAGTTCAGGGAGATTCAGATTTTGAGCTCTCAGATGATGAGAGAGATGAGTATTTCACACCTGGGATAGAAGAGGGTCAATAAGAAGGGGGGGAAAGATGCAAGAGGCTCCATGAGCGCACAGATACAGACATAGAGACAGATAGGGACGAGCTGGAAAGACATGGCCCCATGTGGGCCAAGAGTATAGCACATATGTCTTATTGTTGTTTTTATTTTAAGTGGAGCCATGAAAAATGAGCGGCTGCAGGAGAGTCTGCGGCCGGAGGAGAGTCTGCGGCCGCAGGAGAGTCTGCGGCTGGAGTAGAGTCTACGGCTGGTGGAGAGTCTGCTGCAGCGGCTGCAGGAGAGTCAGCGTCTGGAGGAGAGTCCTGAGAGTCAGCGTCTGCAGGAGAGTCAGCGGCTGCAGGAGGTTCTGCGGCTGTAGGAGAGTCAACGGTTGCAGGAGAGTCAGCGGCTGCAGGAGGTTCTGCGGCTGTAGGAGAGTCAGCGTCTGCAGGAGAGTCAGCGGCTGCAGGAGGTTCTGCGGCTGTAGGAGAGTCAGCGGCTGCAGGAGGTTCTGCGGCTGTAGGAGAGTCAGCGGCTGCAGGAGGTTCTGCGGCTGTAGGAGAGTCAGCAGCTGCAGGAGGTTCTGCGGCTGTAGGAGAGTCAGCGGCTGCAGGAGAGTCAGCGGCTGCAGGAGAGTCAGCGGCTGCAGGAGAGTCAGCGGCTGCAGGAGAGTCAGCGGCTGCAGGAGGTTCTGCGGCTGTAGGAGAGTCAGCGTCTGTAGGAGAGTCAGCGGCTGCAGGAGAGTCAGCGGCTGCAGGAGAGTCAGCAGCTGCAGGAGAGTCAGCGTCTGCAGGAGGTTCTGCGGCTGTAGGAGAGTCAGCGTCTGCAGGAGAGTCAGCGGCTGCAGGAGAGTCAGCGTCTGCAGGAGAGTCAGCGGCTGCAGGAGAGTCAGCGGCTGCAGGAGAGTCAGCGTCTGGAGGAGAGTCCTGAGAGTCAGCGTCTGCAGGAGAGTCAGCGGCTGCAGGAGGTTCTGCGGCTGTAGGAGAGTCAGCGTCTGCAGGAGAGTCAGCGTCTGCAGGAGAGTCAGCGTCTGGAGGAGAGTCCTGAGAGTCAGCGTCTGCAGGAGAGTCAGCGGCTGCAGGAGAGTCAGCGCCTGCAGGAGGTTCTGCGGCTGTAGGAGAGTCAGCGGCTGCAGGAGAGTCCTGAGAGTCAGCGTCTGCAGGAGAGTTTGCAGCTGCAGGAGAGTCTGTGGCGGCTGCAGGAGGGCAGCAGACACTGTGCAACAAGAGGCAGCAATTGCAACAGGGCCAGGGTTAACAATACAAAAATGCAGTATAATAAAGTAATACATTATTATGGGTTAAAATGTAGTATTCTACCTTATGCCTCTGTGTTCATGTGCATGCTCGTCGGTTTATTCCTCATACTGGTAACCCACACTTAAAGAAAATATATTTGTCAGACCTCGACAAAGAGTAATTTCCGACAAATCTTTGGGATATGATTTACTATAAAGATGCCAATAATGGGTTCTCCTTTGTCTGTGAAGTTATACAGTTAGCTGACGCTTACTGCCTGTATGGGGGCCTGCTGTGCATTTTCATCTGCTGTTTTTATGATAAATGCTGAGCCAGGCACTGTGTGTATATGCGTGTGTGTGTGTGTGTGTGTGTGTGTGTGTGTGTGTGTGTGTGTGTGTGTGTGTGTGTGCGTGTGTGTGTGTGTGTGTGTGTGTATGCCACACTCCTGTGTGTCTGTGTGTGTCCCCAGCAGATGAAGTATCACCTTGGTTATCTGATGCCCTCAGTGGAGGGACTCACTTTCTCTAATGACCTAACATGTGCTGGATATCATACAGCATGTGGTGGAAGGGCAGCCCATTACTTTGCAATTACTTAACAATGATGGAACAGGAGACCCCATGGGGTGACAGAGTGTGTGTCTGTGCGGCCAGGCTTCCTGCGTGCAACACATGCTGAATGCTGCTATATGAATAAATGTATTAATTGTGTAAATCCAGCGATACAAAAATAATATAATATAATATATAATAATATAGTTTCTATCCTCGGTTATAAAAGCGTTTGACCCACCATGCTTAACAGGAAAAAGCATTTACAGGTGAAAAATTATGTGAAAACAACCAATCAAAGTTAATAATAATCTTGTGTTGGTGCAGGTGAGGCCCCTTCAATCTGTAAACTTCACCTGGTGGTTTTTCCCACAAACTTGTTCATAAATAAGGAGCAGTCCACGGCTGTTTCCTAGTATAAGCAGGGGTTGAAGGCCTAGATGATAACAGTGCAGGCCAGCCGGGCGGATCACAGATCTCAGCGCTGGGCTCTGCCTGTTACTCTTCCCTACATTCCCATGGGAAGGATTTACTCGGAGGCTTTGCACCCAGAGAGTTCCAGGGAGGACTACCACTTATAGATTTATCACCCGGTACGCAGCCCTACTGTTCCTTGGAATCCTTTTTTGTTTGCTAACGAGCTGTGTTTTAGCATGCCCTTGTTCCATTCCCACATAGTCCATTTACTTCCACGTAAACTTCCAACAGGTGTATTTTAGTTTCCAAAATGGCAATGTTCTGTAGGAGGAAGTGGAAGTCAGCTGGAGGGAGGCATTTTGCTGCTAACTAGCTTTACAGTAGCTAACTAGCACGCAGTAACAGCAGTCTCGTCATACAAATGTTGAAGTATGGCAAAAGCCCTCTGTCTGTTTCAAGAATATTAGTCCCAGTGATTAATAAATGTCCACGAGCCGCTGCTTGAAGTTTACAGATGGGAAAAATAGGAAAATCAGCATGAAAAAGTAAGCAGAGGCAAGAGCAAGCAGAAAAATGTCTGCACTGTAAGAAGACAGGAAGTGGAAGTCTTAATTGTCAGCAGGATAATAACATTTATTTCTTATGTATCCATGGTGAGGGGGGAATCTCCATGATATCAGGGATTGATAGGATACCTGACCAGCATCATTTACAACAATCCATGAACACCTGCAGGATATACATAATAATGAGCTTATTTCTCATGATGTGTGAACTGCAGTACGGCTGTCTGTGTCATGTTGAGGCGCTCTGTGTGAATTAGCATCCTTAAAGGGGGTGGAGAAACAGCACAGCTCTCTGTCACCTCACTCTCGGGGTGACACAGACATACATAAGTGATGGGGATATTTTTAACCCCCCTCGTGAAATCAGAGATAAATTGATTTTATTCCTGCAAGGCCCGTCAGCGATGCACATCCACCTTTGATTCAGGCTGGCAGCCGGTGAAGGTGCTATGAATTTTTCATTGTCTCAAAAAATGAAACCCCACCTCCCCCCTTCCAGTTTGTCTCCTTCCTTTCTGTCTGCTTCTCTTTCTTCATCTGCTCTCAAAGCCTGCATGTCTGTTGTCTTGCTTCTCTGTGCTGCTCACGTCTCTGCTTCCTCCTACCTGTTTCTTTCACTCTTCCTGATAGCATTGCTGCTTCACCACTTTATATTTCTCTGCATAATGGCTTCTCATTGACTTTGACTCCCCCAAGTAGCTCAATGTCAGCGCTGACATCTGCATGCCTCTTGAGTGCTTGTTTCCTTATCACTGCAAACTCATTGTCACCGTGGTTATCTTGTAAAGCTAAGTCAACATGACTGCCAGTTTCAGGGAGCGGAGGTCTAATCAGTCTCAGATCAAATAAAAGACTGTATGATTATAGATAATGTCTCCTGAAGGACATCGGCCTTTTAGGCCCAAGCCCCACGGGAACGAAAACGGGTTGTATCCGCATATTTCTCTTGCGTATAGCCCTTTTTGCCACACGAGGCCGTAACGAAACGATAGAAACGGACCCCGCAAATGACAACGGGTCCAAAGGTGGATAGATCTGGGAGCGGAGCGCTCTGGGGGGTCATACGGCTCCGTGTGATCGCCTCTATACGATCATTTTCTGATAATGATGACGCAATAGCCCTGCCTCTCCCCACCTCTGCTGCTCACCCCCGCAAAAGTACACTGCACACTGAATTCAGATTATTTATCTTTCTCTCGATATGGACATAAACGCGAGTGAAGTCTAATCTGACAGGACGGAGACACACACTTCAAGTCAGATCATCACCCTTAGCTATTTTAATTACCTTTCAAACTACCTAAACTAGTTATAAATATGTTTATTTTTACTGTCGGGTCACTCATTACTGGATCAGCTGCTGCATGAGACAGACACTGACGCTGTCAGAAGAGAAGAAGAAGAAGAAGTAGAAGTTACACTTTATTAATCCCTTACAGGGAAATTTCTTTCCCCACTCTGTTGTGTTAACACACATTACACACACAGGGGAGGATATACATGCACAAACACAGAGGATATACATGCACACACACAACCACATGCAGATAGGAGAGGTGGCAGAGCAGAGAGGCTGCCAGGTACCCGGCGCCAAGGGAGCAGTTTTGAGGTTAGGTGCCTTGCTCAAGGGCACCTCGGCAGTGGCCTTGGAGGTGAACTGGCACCTCTCCAGCTACCAGCTCACTTTTTTTGGTCCGATCGGGACGTGAACCGGCGACCCTTCGGTTCCAAGACCAAGTCCCTACAGACTAAGCCACTGCCGCCCCGAGAGGAAAAAGAGACAGGCTCCGTGTGTTTTATTATTATATATTTAAGCAATAGCTCACGACAGGCCGTGGTATATGCTCATTATATCACAGCTAAGGGGCGTGGTTCGGCCCGACGCGAAGCGGAGGGTCGACAACCCCCTTAGCTGTGATATAATGAGCATATATCACGGCCTGAAGTGAGCTATTGCTTTTATAAAACGGTTACCAAGTGTGGCAATATGAAAGAAAAATACACACTCTAATTTAAATAGTTTTTATTAGTAAATAATGATGTTCAAAATAAAATAGTCCCTCTGTTGCCTTCTGCACGAAACATAGTGCGAGGTGGTTGCTATGCAACAACACTAACAACAGCTAGCGAACATATTAGACAGAGAGCGTTGATCCATTATTTGGCTATTTATTTACATTAATGTGTATGTTGCCGTTTATTGTGCACCCACTGAAAAACTGTCCAGCATCAGTAGCATGGCTTACGTGGTTACTTGTATAGGCTGAGGTTGTTCTAGGCTGTTGCTTGGCGTGGCGAGAATATTGCTCCACTTGCTCCGGTCCCCGAGATTCGGCTTCCAGTAGCTCTGGAGAGAGCTTTCGCACCTGTGGCCACTAACGGTCATAATTTCTCTGCTTTGTTTCAAGACCCGCATCAGAAAGCTTTTGAATGGTGATACTTTTCCAGTTGGTCTACCTGCTCTTCACGTAGCTCTACATGTCGTCGTTTAGGTGCTTTTTGTTCTGGAGATAGGCACTCCTCAATCCACTCCTCCATAGTAAGACCCACCCCCCCCCCCGGAGGATCTTAAATGTTTTTGCGGACCTTTTTGATTACAGATTTGAAAACATGGTTGCTTGCTTTAAAAGTAGCACAATTCATTATGTCAAACCTTGGAAAGTATCTAAATATCCCTGCCCTAATGCCAAAGGAACTGCACACTGAATATGTTTTTGCCGTTTGATGTCTATGTCTGGACCGTTGCGTAAAAAGGAGGGTTTCTGCCCGTTACTTCTCCGCTGCTTTCTTGTTCCAGTTTGAAAAGCAAACTGCAGGCAGTTTGCTTTTCAGCCCAACTGTATACTGTTTATCTCAGACGCGGAGGGATACTGACTTGTTGTGAAAAGTAACTTACAATTCTACCCGTGGTATACGCTCAGTATACCACGGCTAAGAACCAATCAGATTGCTTGATTTTACTTGTCCGTTTTATAATATAATATATAGTCGTTATTCATTTGTTTTAAAGCTCAATAAATAACAAAGAAGACCTTTGACCGGCACTTTTATAATTTTGTCCGGAAGATTTAAACTTTAACACACGTTGACCGGCGAAAAACTGTGCCCGGTTCCCTCGGCCACCACCGCGGAGAATAAACAGAAGTGCAGCCATGACAACCATTCCTCTTCGCTGCTTTTGTGGAGGAAGTTGCTGCTTTTGTGGAGGAAGTTACAGCGCCACGTACAGGCTCGGCATATGTACTGCAGATTTTCCAGCGGTTGGATCTAAACAGAGCTGTCTCTTGTGAACTGACACTATCCGGTGTATATTGCGTGTGGACGGAAGCTTTTTGGCGATTGCGTTTGCGTTAATCCTATGCGTTTTGCCGTATGCGTTCCCGTGGGGCACCAGCCTTAGTTGTGCTCTATCATGGGAAGGTTTGTTTTCATCTGCAAGTTGAGATTGTATGTTATAAACATTATTAGAAGCATTTTTGGGTTAAATAAATAGACTGCCTTTGGACATTCTGAATGGAGACGCAGTGCATTAAATAAATCAGTCTCCATTGTGAGATTCTGCTTAATTTACATAGGAGCTCTTTGGAGCAGTCCTATTCGTTTTCTATTTGTTATGTTATGAGAATCACAGTTAGAGTTCTACTGGCTTGAAACTCTACTAGTTTAGTAATTAGTTCAAAGGATCACCATCAACTGCATGCCCTCGAAAACATCTGGTTCTTTAAAACAAAATCAAATGTGAAACATCCAATCACCGAGAATAATGCCTCATGCTGGCCACTAATGGCTATAGGGGCTTAAAGACTATAGCGTATACAAAAAAAGATCTTACAATTTGCAGGTCAAAGTTTAATTCAGTTGATTACAAATGTTCAAAAAAAGGTTGGCAAATTCATCAGTGTCATTGGGGGTACTTTAGTTTGTCAAGTCTAATGGTTCCGACCACCAACATTATTTCATCATTTAACTACTTACTGTATATTAAAATAGAGTACTGCAGTGATGATGTATGCCGACCAGGGAGTTAGCATCGCAACGGCTCCCTCGACAAATAGTCAACGCGATTTTTCAATTGGTTTTTCGAATATTGCAAAAATCATCATCATATATCAACTCTACTTTTATGACTTCACAGTTTACATGCAATAGAGGAAGTCAAAAGCTAACGTTAGGCTATAAATGAACTAGATCACAGTTGCAGGCGCATCACCACCGCTAAGCTAAAGGTGGCTAATGTTCGGCATGGGGACATTTAGTCGTTTCATTCAGTCACTTGTTAGCAACCGTCTATGTTGTTTAATGTCGTAGAACAACACTTGAAAATCTTATAAGCTTGTTTGAATGGGCATCAAACCAAAAACTCTTCGAAACTAGGTAACCTATTACAATGCTAACTAATTCAGGTATAGGACTCATTCTGCAAAACGTTTTTTGTTTATGTTCTATGCAGAAAAGCGACCAAGTCTATACTTCCTTGAATACCTTAAGACCCTAAACAATGTTTTCCCTTGGCAAATCTATTGATGTGGAAAAAAAGTAGATACATACACAATTGCACTGGTGCTGAAATGAACTCAAACATAACTCATGGTAACAAAGGATAAGAAAAAGAAACCAAAGTCAAGTTAACAAATGGGACTTGCTTTTTTACAGCTTGCTGTTTTACAACTAGATATCTAGCATTCGCTTAATTTAGAAGCATTACCAATAGTTTTCCATTCTGTTTGAGCATTAAGGCAGGTTCTGGGTCTGAGCAGTATCTTTTTTTGCAATCATTTTTATTGAGCCTTTGAGGGACATTTGATTTATTGAGGCACAACCTTTAAACCTCCAAAATGACTTAACAATATTTTATTTAGTTGCAGAAACAAGTATTTGCCCATGTGTGATGCTGGATGACTTAAGAAGGGAGCTATAAATCCCTCCGATGTGGAAACTGATTACACAGAGGGATCCACTGTAACACAAAAGCAGGACACGGACCCTTCAGTCATCCCAAGTTCCATCATATGTCATCACACATCCCACAGTTGCGGTGTCCTCCACTGCGCGGAAACTACAAAAGCAGGGGGAACTGAGCCTTCAAACAGTGGAAGAATCAAAGGGAATAAGGATGAAGGGCTTTCACTGCTGATCTTTAAATCAATATGTGCCTCATATTCCATTGTGTACACTACCTCTATGAAAATAATGATTTTTGTGCTTCACGCTCTTTGTATTTGACTGTAAAGGGACAGAGAGCAGAATCATGCATCCACTCAGCATTACAGTGATGTTTTAAAGTTTACTTTAAGCTCTGAGGCCTGGGACCATTCCACAGGCCTATAAACCTCCTGCTATGTGGAGCTGTTTTTAACAGCTGGTAGAAACATGCCCCAGTCTTTGCCTGTTGATATCTGGAACATGTTGACACCGTCTCAGAGGATTACAGACAACATGTGTAGCATTATACCACGATCAGGTTAGCAGATTAGCACCATTCAAGCCTGTGGTCAACAGCTGTTTTGTGTTTTTGAAGTGAAGACATTTTGCCTTTTAAATTTTGTTGAACTTTTTTCCCAGGACCTTTTGTGGACCCCCTTAAATGTCAAGTTTTATGATTGAGCTAAGAGTATTCTTAATTGTATTATTGTTATTAAATCGCATTAAAGTACAAGACCAACAATGAGCTGATCCTTTTAACGGGTTTTGTGTATTTTGAGTGGACCTTACATACTCTTTATGCAAAAAATACTTACAACAGTACCATACATGGAACCATCCACCACTAAAGATAATCCCTTATAAATGTAGTTATATCCGTTTTAGTAATGTCTTCCAAAAACGACAGTGACCAGCTGTAAGAGGAAACTATTGAGCCTTAAAAAGTGACCTGTTGTTGGCCTAGAAAGTTAAGGTTCTAGGCCAAAGTAGGATTGTCTTGGCAACATTTTGTTAACTGTCAGTGTCTCAGACCAGTATGAGGTTAAAAGGGCCCTATTCTGCTCATTTCCAGGTTCATATTAGTATTTTGTGCCTCTACTGTGACATGTCTCCATGCTTTATCCATGCTGCAAGATCCAAGATGGCGGCACGCATGGTTGCAGCGGCTCACGGCTCTCCCTTTTTACTCATCTCATTGTACTACTCATCTCATTGTACCTGTATAATGACAATATAGAATGATATTATATTCTATTCTTAATGTTCAAAAAGCTCTTTATTTATCTCATACTGCCATGCCTCTGATTTGTTAGTTGGCCGGCACTGTTGTCATTGTGCAACCACTATGACGGAACACAGGGATTTTAGGACCATTTATATGCGCAAAAACCTATATAACACACTACTGGAAAGAAAACCCCCCCAAAAGCAGAATAGGGCCCCTTTAAAGACGTTCAGATATTTAAAAGTAAAAATGACAATCTAACAGTTTATGTGGCTCTTGCACCTCCAAAAACCCACTGGGTCTTTAGTGCCTCCTCAGAGAAACCTCTTTTATTCTCTTACCTTTTCCTCTGTCTGTTGTTCTCCATTAAACACAGCAGCGGTCTGGAAACAGTATAAAACTGATTTGTGGGGAGACTATTTGTAGTTAATGTTCATAAAAACTACAGGCCCAGTATTATGCTCAACCCCGCTCCGCTACAATAAAAACACCTCTCATCAGCATCATAATGGTGAGGTTTAATAGACAGGGACTCCGGAGATGATGCCCTTCATTACGTTTTATTATATCTGCGATTCCTTCAGATGCTGCCGTCTCGTTCTCCATGCACATTCAATAGCAGGTGAAACACTTGGGCCATAAAATAACACCCTTGTGTCTTATTAGCTGGCAATCGCAATGTAATGAGACTCTCAGTGGTGTGGTACTTACACCTCTGGTAAACATGAAGCTTGAGGAGGCAGCAAGGTTGGTGCTTACCAAGACTCAAGGTCAATGGGAAGCTGCACTTTCCAGGAGCCAAGGATTATTGGATTTTATTAGAAAACTATGCAATATTGGACTCCAAACCATATCTTAATGAATGTGACCCCATCCTCCGTCAAATCCTGATGCTTGGTCAGTGCCCATCAAGAAGCATCCTTTAACATCTTTGTTAGAAGCACCAGGCTTTAAATTAACTTACAATGTAAACCCATCAATGTCAATATCACACGGTGATAGCATTGTTGTTGTTTTTTATTATGTCCGAGAAACTCCTTAGGGTTGGAGTGGAGGATGGACAGGAAAACAAACACAGGATTGTCTCCCAGTGGAATGTGTTGGTGTTTTGCATGAAAACAAAAGTCAATGTTGACCTATTGTACCTTACCTTTGCTAGTAACGTACATAAAGTCCCAGTGAAGTATTCCCTCCTGAAAACAAAGTACAGTTACATGTCGGAATGTAAAGCAACAATGAGCCACAGAGGACTCTGGCCCTACAAAACACCTCACTGTTGCTAACATTTCAGAATTCATTGATGATGGTTGTAATGATATGATTGATTCAAATTTGGTGGCACTAGATTTTGATTTTGATAAATACCTATAAATTGATTGTTACATTTCTTTCTTGGGTTGTGAATATACACACTAGATTTAAAAAGCATTTTAACACATTATTTAACAAACTTTTTTTAACCAAAGTTACAGTCTTCATTTAAATTGAGATGTACAACTACTATGAATTACGTCTTCATGTTGTAGCAAGGATTGAAAATCATTTAAAAAGCTTTACAATAAACATGTTGACTATGTGTCACAATGTCAATGAACTGGAAAAACATACAGGAGCTTTTGCTATCTTTATTTTTAAATGTATTAACATGAAAAATAAATAATTTGAAAATAATTGTTTGAGCACATTTTCCACATCGTGGAGATATTTCATTTCAGCCACACAATGGCCTTCATCAGCTAATGGAACAGCAAAATCAGGTCTTCATATCAGGTACTGCCGACAAAGAGTTCTGGAGAATTAAACTGCATCACCATTTCAGCAATTAAAATGAGCCTTCAAAGTAACACAATTAATTAATGCTACGAACAAATATTGTGTGTGTTTGATTTAACTCTTTCCTCTGAGTCATGGAGCTCTATTGTTGTTTAAAAAATTATTTACAAAATCCAGCAATGAGCCAAAATGATGCACTTAGTGACATGATCCTTCATTACAATGAACACAAACACTGTTGTTTATTGTTGACTCGATTCCAAAATACACTGTCCCAAATACAACAATGTCTGTTAAGTGTCATGAAATATTCCTGATTATTATACTGTTTTTCCTTACTGCACTTTGAGTAATGCTTGCTAAAACTCAGATATTAACTGAGCCATTTAAAAAATAAACCCATACATATGTGTCCCATTTTTAAAGATGTAAATCTTCATAGGAACCAATGTGCCACAAAGAGAACTGATGCCCCTTTCACACCAACGCGGTTCCAGGGCCGGTTCGGAGCTGGTGCCTGAAAAGCACCGTTTTTTCCTGTTCACACCGCAGCGGAGCCGCCTCTAAGCTCCGGAATCCGGTTCGTTTCAAGCACCAAAAAGTTGTCGGTCTAGAAAGCAAGCAATGCATACGTCACGCTTACGTCGGAGGCGGGGGCAAGGGCATCAGTTTTAATGTTATACCATAGTAATTAATGCTGCAAAGCTGGGTATTTTGAGCTTGGCGCATGCAGAGGCTAACAACAGCTAGCTCTAACGCCATCGAATAGGACGTATATTTACCTTCTTTCTCCTACGGAAGTTGATGGTGATGATTGTAAAGAACTTTTGAATGTAGCATGTGACGACTGTAAAGTTGGTAGTAAAGTCGTCCCATTTCTTCCATTTCGTTTCGACAGAGCAAAACCAAAACGAGTAGCGCTTCAATACAATCGGCCATTGTTGTTGTTTTCGATGTGAGGGGTTTCCGCGCGGTTTGGCTTTATGAAGCAGGCACGCAAACGGTTACGTCATGATGCAAACGATGACGCAATGACGCAGCACCAGTCGGGCTCTGAGTGGTGTGAACAGAGCGGGAGCTGAACCGAAGAACCGGTTCCGAACCAGAAAAGCTCTAGCACGGAGCTAGAAGGGGAAAAGCCTTGGTGTGAAAGGGGCATGAGAGACAGCCTAACACCTTGTTGTTCTTTATTTAGTGTTTGTTGACAGCAATGAATAAAATACTACTTAAGAGATTCCAAAAGCCAGACATAAAAAAGCCTTGTTGGTCCTAAAGCAGTTCCTTTGTTTTTAATAAAACTGCACTCCAAAAAGGAAGGTAAGTGCTGCTTCACATTAGAGCAACATGGATCCAGTATGATCAGCTATTAAGAGATCGATGAGGGGCCTCTCCACTTTATTCAACGCAAGGGGGAATTTTAACGTGTCCTTTGGGGCCACTTCAAAACCTGTGGTACTTCCTTATTATTTCACAATACTCCGAGTTTAGTGCCTGCAGTAAATTAGACGTGAGTTTTCTTGTGGAGGACAAGTCTCTTTAGGTAAACAAAGAAAAAGAGAAAGGAGAGCAGGGGATTCTGGGTGAGAAAGGGAACAGAAGAACAGACGAATGCAGAGCTGACCTCTCCAGTTAGTATGATGTTAACCTGTCCCCCCCTCCTCCCCCCATCGCCCCTCAATAAATAAACCAATGCTTTGCCAGGCAAGTAGAAGAGATATGGTTCATTCCTTCCCCCCCGCCCACCCCTTCCTGTTTCCACCCGGCAAAAGGAAAGCTAGCCGGTGATGTCAGCGCTGGCTGAGAGGTGACTAATCTAATCAGGTAATTAAGCGCCTGCTTGGGTCAACACTGTTTTGGACAGAGGAAACGGGGGCTTGGCCACAACACAACCCAGAGTGAACTCAAAGTCTGGACAACAGGAAAAACAATTACAGCCAGGGTAATTCAATAGAGAAATCAAAACAAGGCCATTACGGATTAGAAAAAAAAGGAATGCTAGAACAACAGTTTACAGGATGGTGAAAAAAAATCAATAGAAGGGCGGAATTAACATATTTCCCTGAGTAGACGCGGCACATTTACAAGGAACTACTTAAAATTCAGGGCGTTGCAAGCGTTTATTCATTTTCACTTGGAATTCACCTCACTTTTAGGAGATGAGACGAGTGGTGAAGATCAACAGTCTTTGTGTTATTATAAGTAGGGGTGGAAAATCACTTCAAACCATGTGTTCAGTTCAGTTCAAGGAATTGTAGTCACTGAATATGCGGTTTGTTTACTTTTTTCTTAAACGCAAAATTGTCAGAACGTATAACTGTTAGTGAACGCATCACAGTTCAGCCCTGGTTCTGACTGTCAGTTCAGCAGTATGCTCGGATGGTTGCTTGTTCAAACTGTCATATTAAAACTAGCCTATGCAGTACATCAGCACTCACACATTATTTACAATGCTCTTCAGATACCGTCACCTTGTTGTCTTTTAATATGCTTACATACTTATACTTACTGAAGAAGTAACGTACTGTGAATCACAGCTGAGCTAGAAATGGTGCTAAAGCTACTGTACTGTTTCAGTCAGTGACCGTTTTGAGTCAGTGACTTCTACTACTTCTACTAGCCAGGAGTAATAGTTGTGTTTGTACATGTAGTGAATACCTCTACTCACAGCACAGAATCACTAAGACTGTAAAGAAGGAACCAGGCCCACTGAAAAACATGTCAACGAGTACAGGTGAGACAATGCAGTCCAATCTTAGCGATAGATTCAAGTTTGAAGGCTTATCAGACTCTAAAATCCTACAAATCCTTTGTTGAACAAACATAATAGCGTGTTGGCAGTAACATATTAAGTAAATATTACTAGAATAATGGTTTTACAGTTTCTAATTTGATAAATGGTTGATATCAGTTTATCCTGTGTGGACAGAAACCTGTTAATAAGTCAAATGTAATAGGTAACTGAATAAATGTTTACATAACCTACCCACTGGTTATGAAGGTAACAAGATCATTTTATCTTGTACTTTAGTTTTTAAAGTTAAACTAAACAGTACAATATACTGCTTACAAAGTGATCAGGAGAAAAGCTCAACCACCAGTATAGCATTGGAGTAGCCTCTGAATAGAGTGGTGCAGGAATGAGTCCTAAACACAAATATTATTCCTTTTACCATCCGGTTCCCTCGTCTTGAACTCAATGGTTTTTTGAACGTGTTTTTGGTTAGAAGCCTAAAATTAGGGTTTGGGCTAACATAAGCTGAAGAGATCTCCACATTTTTGGTTTTACGACACGAAATACGTCAGTAAATACCCCACTGTTCCAAAGCTTCTATATGTCCAAAAATGTTGGCAGAGGCTAACAAGTGACTAAATTAACTACTAAACGTTATCACACTGACACGACTCCGCCTTTAGCTTAGCGGTGTCGATGTGCAGCCATGATGTAGTTTGTTTATACAACCCCGTCTCACGGCATTTCGTGTTATTAGTCACGAAATTAATTTAATCTATTGATTCGTGTTAACCAACACGATTTTCACCTTTTTTTCGTGTCACACAGAACGAATTTAAATGCAATGTATTTCTATTGGTAGTATGTTTCGTGCCTGCAACACGTCTTTTTGTCCGGTTGGGTCTTGGAAGACCAGAAGCTGTGTGGTTCATAAAAACATGTTCTTACTCAATATCTTACCCTAAGCCTAACCCTATCCCTTTTATTTTAAATTGTATAATGTCTGAGTTTTTTTGCCGTCAGTGAGGAAAAGAAATGGCTCAGAGCCTCAGAATACTGAAATCTGTATTTTATGTCATCTTTTTTTCCTTCTAATTTGTTATTATTTGGTGCAGGCACGAAACATACTACCAATATAAATACATTGCTTCTAAAATCGTTCTGTGTCAGAATACTGAAATCTGTATTTTTTTAAATGTCTTTTTCCTTCTAATTTGTTATTATTTACATTGCTTTTAAAATCGTTCTGTGTGACACGAAAAAAATGGCGAAATCGTGTTGGTGAACACGAATCAATAGATTAATTTCGTGACTATAACACGAAATTCCGTGAGACTGTGTTGGTTTATAGCATTACGTGAGCTGTATACTTCTGATCATTGCATTTACACTCCCGATTATCCTGCTGAACAAAACATGTCAAGTATTAAAAACGTGTGTTTGTCACAAAGCGAATTTCGGTGCAATATTATTCTGGGTTGGCCTTTAAAAATACGTCATCACTGCACCACTCCATTGTGTTGCTCTATACGGTTGGGTTTTGTTGCATAAAAAGTTGAGCTTATTAACGTCAGTCGGACCATAAGCTCACAAATATGACAGATCAACTACAGTGAATCAGAACATTGATTGGAAAACAATCTTCTACAGTCCTTCACATATTTGGTTGTTGTGATACCAATGTAGTTCCTACATCTCACGTTTTAGCTGGAAGTGACATGAGAGAGAGAAATAGTCTTGTAATGCTTTAAAGAATTAATTGGACAAAGTTGTTCATTATGCACAGCTACATGTTCTTTCAGCACGTTCAGTAGACCGGAAGAGGCTCACCGTGCACAGAGGCAGCGCTGGGAAGATAAAAGTAAGTGAGCAGGACTCGTTATCATGTCCAAATGCCAACTACAACCTTCATGTCTATTTAAAAAAAAGCACATCTCAGGCCCCCCACTTTATAGAATAGCAGCCCCGTCTTGAAGATGTGAGAAAAACACAGTCATTTTGTTAAGAACTGTGCAGGTAAAAATAAATGGAAGTGTAATTTCGCTGTATTCTCGGCTTCCTTCTTTAAAGCTCTTTAGGTTTCTCCTGCAGTGACTGGCTATGATGTCAAAGGAAGCCACATAAGGGATCTTGAATTATATTTGTGTACTTGTTGACAGCATTGATTTTTCGCCATTCATTTCATTAGGGGGACACTTTAAAGATATCCTTGAAAGTGTAATAAAGAGACACAAACAACTTTTGAGTTCCGTTAGCCTCCAGCATACATAAACTTTATGAGAGAACACAATAACAAGTTATAGTGGGATTCAACATTGCCACATTGTGTTATGTGTAAGCAGCTCAGAGGCTAACTTATTCCAATTCTTTCCGTCTGCCAGCAGCGCTCAGCAGATGTTTCGGAGGGGCAGTCGTCAAGGCTCCGGCTGTTGCTATGGGACTCTATTAACCATTCAACAGCACAGCATGATTTAGCTTAAGTTGAAATGTTTTTTGGCTCGAGTCTTGCTGAGCTCAATAACATTCACACCTCAGTAATTCTTTCTTATTTCAAAAACGGCTGGTCAGTTGATGGATTGATCTTCATCAAAGCACTTCATCATTTTAACAGTGTTTCAGCTCACAGTGACCTTTACACAGGAAGAACACTGGAGCACAGTGAAGCCTAAATTAATTGTGTAGCTCCAATAAAGGTTGAAAAGCGTGTTCATTTATTCATTAACCCTAACACCTAACATGTAGCACTGACAGATCATTACATTACAGATTTACAGAGAAGTTCACAATAAAAGCAGCAGTTTGTTTATCATTTTGTTGTTAATTTAAATATAAGTTGTTCAATTATTTAAATGTTAGAAACAGTCATTAGGGCCCCTGGATGTGTAGGGTAGGGGCTGTGGCCCTCTCTCTCATTTAGAGAGGATATACTTTCAAATTGCCAATTTATGAGACGACTTTGTTTGTTGTAATACTGTACATGTCAATAGTCTTTTTACATGTGTTGGTTAGAATGTGAAAATGTTTGTGGAGCTCAAAGTCTTTCAATGTATTGTTCTCGGTGTGGTTTGAACACATCCCTATAAGATTCAATTTCCATTTCGATTTTAAGGTTTGCTATTCTGTCTTCACGGTCTTACCAGACACCAAAGCAGATTCTTTGTATGTTTAACCTGTTAAGCACCTTCCCCCCGGTATCGGGGGGAAGGTGCTTAACAGGTTAAATGTACCTGGCAATTAACCTGATTCTGAAACTTGATTCTGATTATTACTATTTATACAATCATGTGACATGCTGACAGCCAACCAATATTTGCTATGTTTCTCTCTGGCTTGCTTCAGACAAATGCTTTAATGGGCGGTGAAGCAGCAATCAAACAGAACCATACATTTATAAAAACACTAAAACACAACATTTACATTTGAAGCATAATTCGAGTACTTTTTTAGAGTGGTGCGGGGAGGACATTTTATAGACTGACCCGGAAGTTAGCATCCAAAAGGCTCCCCGACAATATATTATGGTATATTGCAGAACATTTGCTTTGTGGCAAACACACATTTATGATACCAAACGTGTTTTGTTGGTCGTGTTTAGCAGGATCATTTCCACATATTTCCACCACTTTATGATATTTGTATGACCAGAAGTAAAAAGCTAACATTAGGAAACTAACTCATGGCCGAAAATGCTTCTTGTCAACATCACTAAGCTAAAAGCGGATTATACTTGGTGTTTAGTAGTTTCTTTAGTCACCCTTTAGCAGCCATTTGTATGACATATATAAGCTGCAGGCATTCACATGGTTGGTATTTACTGATACATTTTATGTCGTGGAACAAAATGTGAAAATCTTGAATTTATATCAGGCATGTTAAAAAACTTTTACTTAACCCAGTTAAAAACCAGGGTACCAGAAGTGGTACCATGCGAAGTCATTTTAGGGTTGTAGGACTCATTCCTGCACCCCTCTATGGAAGCTTTGTAATTTATGCAATAAATTGCAATTTGGGGCTGTTGGGCTTGAGTGGAATTCATTCCATAAGACGGGCATCTAAAAAAAAAACAGACCTACACTGCTGTGGGTCACCTATAGAACCTGAGCAGGTCTGAGAAAACACACAGACATGTCCAACAGGTGTCTCTGGTGTTGACTGTTGCTAGGTGGACCCACACACACATATAACACACGAGTCACAGCAGCTAAAGGACTTTCATAACCCGCCCCCCATCCCATCTCCTCCACTTCTCCTTTTTCACAAGCAGAGCTTTCCTTGGACAGGGTCATGCTTGCCTGACTCCCCCCTTTGCTCTCTGCTTCCTCCCCCCCACAGCCTCCTGCCCTGTGTTATTGGTCTGCAATGGAGCATGGCGGCAGATGAGGTCCTTTGACACTGAGACAGAAATACAAGAGGATCGGGGACGAATAAAAATCCGGACGCATTCCATTCTGGGGGCCCCGTCCCCGACGCTATCTGGAGGTTCACGCTGCGTCTCTCTGACCTGATATTTTTTCAGTCTACAGACTATAGTGTCACTGCTCTGAGTAAGGCGATCCTAGCTCTTCTCTTTGTGGTGCTAATGTATTTGGAGTCCCCCCCCCCCCCCCACCCTTGGGGCTGCAATTATTTTTTTATCAGCCTGTGAAAGTTAGTTAAGTGCTACGGAGTGAGGGTGAACAGGGCAGCAAAGGAAGGGGCGGGGGTTGTTTTGTTGACTAAATCATGCCCCTCAGTGCCCCTTCTGAGCACGAGACGACAGAAAGCCCCCCCCCCCCCCACGCACACCCAACATCAAGGAACCAGGCGCTATTATTGCTCAAATATTTTCCCAGAGTTGGAGGGGGAGAATTGGAATCAAATTAAGTCATAACGGAAAAGGGGGACAGGCAAGGGGAGGGACAGGAAAGGGATGAGGAGGTAATTGGTAGAGACGGGACGATAAGATAACAGGCCTACTAGCTTCTTTATTTAATTAGCTCTCCTCTGAACTCTGCACCTAGCCCCCCCCCCCCCCCCCGCTATGTGTGTCGTCTGCTGAGGTTGCTCCGAGCACATATGGCTGCGCGACAGTATAAACGCTTGATCGGTCGCTCTCATTTGCATATTTTAACAGGCTAATTGGTCTAATGAATGCAGTTGTAAGCACATTAGGATAATTAATGTACATGTGATGCTCGAGCTGTCATGATATGCTGACCTGTGCTCCTTCCTGGAATATTTTTTTTTTCAGCAACAGCTGTTTCACTCACAAAACTTGCAGATCGGACACATTCAAACCTTAACCTGTTACAATTAGTTGGGTATGTACAGTGTCTTAACTCAACAGGTGCTGTTCACGAAACTCATGTTTTGCAGTCAAACATTTATATATATTTATTTTAAGATATTCTTTGAGCCACCAGTGCCTTCATGGCGAGACAGAGTCAAACGGGGATCAGAGGGATAACATGCAGCACATGGGCGCAGGCGGGATTTGAACCCTGGTCATCCACACAGGGACAGAGCACTGGCAGCACTAGCAGCAGAAACAAGTGAGCAATGTGGCGTCCCAAAAACTAAAAAATAATAGAAAAGAGAAGGAAAACATTTAGATTTTTAAATATATTGTCAAACATATTTGTATCTTTATGGTTTATTGCACTTATTGTAAGTCGCTTTAGATAAAGGCGTCAGCTAAATGTAATGTAATGATCAATGAACAAATCAAGTTGACCTGCGGGGATGTTATTACGTTGGTGTTTGATTTTAAAATGAAACAACATTTTGAGCAGGTGCTGGATGCAAATTGTTCCACCAAAACGCTCATGATATCTGAAACGGGAATATGTGTTCAATGGCAATCCATCCATTAGAGGAGTCTATATGAGCCTAATGGATGACTTTGTAAATGTTTATCTGGCCATGTGCATTAGTATCATCCTGGTATCGGGTATCTAACAAGGGTTGTAACTGAGAGGCACTAAAAGCTCCAAGCTCCTTTGTGTGTGTGTGTGTGTGTGTGTGTGTGTGTGTGTGTGTGTGTGTGTGTGTGTGTGTGTGTGTGTGTGTGTGTGTGTGTGTGTGTGTGTGTGTGTGTGTGTGTGAGCTCCATTATCACACTGTCAGGGTGCACTGGCGTCACGGGTCTCGAGGATCACACAAAGACTCCACTGTGAGGACAGGTGAAGCCAACACAAACAATTCATAGTGCTCCGTCACCTGCACGCATAATGTGGATGGGGAGAGTTGGGAAAGCATATGTCACTGTATTTCGTTTTTTGTATGCACTTTTATACAGAAGGTAACATTCACTAATAGGCCTTTCCTTACAGCAGACTCCTTTACGAGGCCCTTTTATCCTTATAGGGGGTCTGTGCATGTAAATGGTCAGCAAAGGCTAGAATCCCTGTGTTCCCTCCAGAGGGAGTTTCTCTCACACACTCCCCCAGCCTGCAACGTCACTTCCCGCAACATAATTACATCACTATGTAACACTTGCGCTTCTATTAGTGAGCACTCCAACACATTGTACGTGATAGGCTAAGGGGCGGGACATCTCTAAGTGGGTGACCATTCGCAACAGAGCCGACCAGCTAACCAATCAGAGCAGACTGGGCTCTGGTTTCAGACAGAGGGTGAAAAGAGGTGCTGCAGCAGTTCAATATGAACCTGAAACTGAGCATACGTGCAACATGTACTCCTTAATGTGTACACATTCCGATCGAAATGTGCCTCTTTTTATGCAATTGAGCTTCACATAAAAAACTGTCCAATTCATAAAAGATCAGTGTCGTGAGCCCCACAACGTAACAGTGAAATAATGGCGTCTTCAGAGAGGTGGTGGCAACTGAAGCGCGTCTCCTCAAACACATTTACGTTGGATTGCAAGTCATTAAATGTACAAATTGTCAGGATGCAGACAAATGTGGACACAATCCGTTCTTTTGAATTATCCCCGCTTTCCTCTTCTCTTTGCTTCCTCTCCTTCCCTCTATTTTTCCAATTCCCACATACAAACAAATCTCCTTCCATCTTTTCAAGTCTCTCATCTTGTCACTTTGTATGCCTTTGTGCCCTCACCCTCTCTTCTCCATCCTGCAACAGCTCAATCCCTCTTTATCCCTCCTCCAGTCTCCCTGCTTACTCTGTCTGTCTCTCCTCGGCTCATTGTCTCCTTCCTCTCTTTCTCCTTTCTCCTCTCGCTAATACCCACTTGTCCCCCTCTCTACTGTACCTCTCACGTGTCCATCTCCCCTTTCTTTGTGTACCTGACTCTGAGCCTGCAGAAACCAAGGGGCTACAGTGGCTTAACTTTAATTGATGCATGGGATAGAGGAGAGGGAGGGGAGGGTTGAGGGGGGGAGGGATGGCTCGGGGCTGACAAGGTTAATTCTGTTTTTCCTGGCTCCCGGTCACCTGGCGGCAATTAAACCCATGACATGTCTCCCGATGGAAGGAGACACTGACAGAAAGTGAGAGGGGGGGGGAGAGATTGGTTCCATGTTCAAAGGAATTTCAGACAAAAGAATGCCATGAAAAAGTGAGGGGGGGGGGGGGGGGGGGGATGGCTGCGTGAAGCAATTGAGATACATCAGCATGGTCGGGATGCTGTGCAGTAATGAAGAATTGGAATTCAGAGGATTATGCTTGTATTGATATTGACAGTTTCTTCAAGGGACGCCTGCATCAAATGCTCTCCTGGAATATTGTGATTGCGGATGAAGTCGACGATGCAGAGATCTGAGCAGTTCTGCACTGAATTCATTAACTTTGTATTATGGAGAAAGACCTGCAGGTGTGGCAGTGATAGAAACATGCACAAACAACTGATAATCCAAATGAAATCCCATAGTTGTAATATGTACATTCCATATGCATTCAGGCTCTCTGTTCATTTAGATGTGAGATACATTGTGTTTCTCCCTGTAGAATAAGCAGAATTAAAGAATTAGATGGAGACACTACAGGCAGAGACAAAAGCTTTTTAATTAGTTCTTCAACTATGGCTGTTTGAGCTATTTAGTTTAGATGAACAAATGTCCCCAAAAGTTGAGATATATAAGGGTTTTACTTTTCACTAGTGTAATGTATATGGAAAAACTAGCTACATATTAATTAAAAATATACATACAGCAACATGAATGATCAATTTTGCCGATGTAGAAAGTTGTGTCAATCAATGTAGCTTTGTGACATGGGCTCTTAACTTCTTGTGAGTGATCATAATTGACATAATTAGAAGCTGCTGGGACACAGGTGTCAGTGTCCCAAGTCAAGCGTGTTTTACATCGCCATGGGCTGAGAGGCTGCCGTGCAGGAAGGAAGCTCTAGAAGCGCCACGTTGAGGCTCGACTGAAGTTTGCTGCTGTTCAAATGGACAAAGAAAAGGCCTTCTGGAGTAAAGGTCTGGGGTCAGATGAAACAAAAAAGTATCCGTTTGGCCATGATGACCAGAAATATGTTTGGAGGAGAGAAGGTGAGGCCTTTAACCCCAACATCACCATGCTGTCAAGCTGTGGTATTATGCACCGAGCATGTTTTGCTGCTAATGGAACTGGTGCTTTACAGAAAGTCAATGGATTTTAATGAAGAAAGAGGATTACTTCCAAATGCTTCAAGAGAACCTAAAATCATCAGCCAGAAGGTTGGGTCTTGGGCGCAGTTGAGTGTTCCAACAGGACAATGACCACAGACACACGTACAAAGTGGTAAAGAAATGGATAAATCAGGCTAGAATTAAGGTTTTAGACTGGCTTCCCAAAGTCCTGACTTAAACCCGACCGAGAACATGTGGACAGTGCTGAAGAAACAAGTCCATGTCAGAAAGCCAACACATTTAGCTGAAGTGCACCAATTATGTTAAGAGGAGTGGTCAAAGATTCAACCAGAAGCTTGCCAGGAGCTTGTGGACGGCTACCAAAAGTGCCTAATTGAGGTGAAAATGACCAAGGGACATGTTAACAAATATTAGCATTCCTCTATGTATATTTTTGACCCAGCAGATTTGATCACATTTTCAGAAGACCCATTATAAATTCATAAAAGAACCAAACTTCATGATTTTTGTTTTGTGACAAAGTAGTATGTGCTCCAATAACTCTATCACAGAAAAATAAGAGATGTACAGTAGCAATTATTGAAAAGTCAAGTCTGTCAATAAATACATTTTACTTTTTAAGTGTATGTAAACTTTGGACCACAACTATATTTCTATACTGTATGTATCATTCAATTTTGATTAATCTTTAATTTATTCTGTCTAATCACTCAACATTTTCAGACAACAGATGGTGAAGTGAAGAGTCAAATAACCCCGTTTTACAAAAAGATAACAGTCTATGGATGTGGAAATTCCTAACCCATTTAACCCTATAATTCCATGGATGTATAATAAGAACTGGATACAGCGTGGGAGGCGGGGTCTCGTTCTTTCCTATGAGAGCTGCTCATTGGCGCATGAAGGCAAAATGGCCCAACTTTTGAGAGAGCGAAAAGTCACAGATTACCCGTCATGCCTGGCTAGAGCATGCACAGTTGAGTTGCCCATTAAGCCCCGCCCCCCGAGCTCCCATTCTCGGCTCACTAGAATGAATGGAGAGAGAAAATAAATCTAGATTCGGCTTTTAGTGCATTTTACAACTTTAAGGACCGAATGATTCTAATAAGGGCTATGAAATAGTTCATACTGGGTAGTTTATTTAGTTTAAAAAAAAAATTCCACCGATTTACAGACGTCTCTTTCCCCATGTTAGTCAATGGGAAAAAGTTGTTTTGGGCCGGGTGACGTCACGGACTGATACGGAATTTGCAGTACCGCCGTTTGGACACAACGAATTTTGGGCACAGAGTCCGGAGCACTTCCTGGGGGCTTATATAATTAATGTGATTAAGTGTGTGTATTACAAAGATGGTAAAAGTTATTGATGAAATATTTGCTTTATTGTAATTAAAAATGTGTGACTTCCTAATCCTTATTACCAGAGATACATGTGATAATGCAGACACGCCCCCCCTTTGGGAAAGACTACATTTTCACTATTCAATAAAAAAACGCCATACAATTTTTGATTTTGTAGTACATTTTGTTTTTACATCCATCCTTTTCAAAAACTAGACATATTGAAGTACTGGAAAAACATGGTTGTGTTTTGTTCTGCTTTGGGTCGGGGTAGGGGTTGCTTTGGGTATCAAATATGTATAAAAAAGGATACAAAATTAATCAAAGATTCATGATCTTTACTTGTAGTGTCTCGCAAAAATATTTTGGATAAAACAAATACCTGTCTCTCTTGTTTTTTGCTCTAACCCTATCAACAGTGATAGCAAACCTATCATGCATGTACCCACATGCAGGAGGCATGTCTGGTGGGGGGGGGGGGGGGGGGGGGAACAAAGGAAGCTTTTTTGTATCAGTGCAGAGAAGAGGTAGAAGTACAGTAGAGGGGGAAGGGCTTTACAGAGAGTGTCTGTGATACAAAGAGATATCCAACATTTCCTCTGTACAGAAATGTGAAAATGAAACAAGAATTGTGTTCTGGATAGTTATGAACGTGAGCATTTATTTAATGAGATAAAGCAAATAAAAAAAAAAAAATGCAAGAAATGTGTTTTAAAACAATTAATTGTCTTGATGTACCTTTGAGTCTCAATGTATATCATTAGAAGACATTCACTCATAATGGATATGTTTTACTAATCATTTTAAGAAAAAGCACAGATGTTAACAACTTTAACACATGGCTTTATTCTGTACATGTGCCCCCCCCCCTCCCCCAGGAAGCAGAAGCAACAATCCTCAGACCATGAAATGAAAGTCGCCCGATGTTATTCAACCATTATTTAGTTGAATATTTGTCGTTTTTTTATGTTATTTCTTTATATAATAAATAAAATATATTTATATTATTATTTAATTAGATGAATTATATTTTTATTATTTATCATTTGTCTGACCCAGTTGGTCAGTACACATGATTTATCAGGGGGAGTTTCAGCTAATGCCTAAACCAAATCAATCTATCAAATGTTGAACTTTTCTGGTGTTTGTTTCGTCAGCATTTGTTTACAACTTCAAAAGAAAAGAAGAAGGTACTAAAATGTGTCATGTTGAGAACACAATTACCAAGCACACAAACAGAGATTATGGTTTGGCTCAGACAAACTATCTGATTTCTTCACACAGACCCAGCCAATCAGCAGCCAGCTCCTATATTTACCCAGCATTCATCATTTCCTGGCATTTTGGCATTCCTCTGTGACACAATTGCGCTGGAGAGCTCGTTGTTCTGTGCCCCGAAACAAAACAGAGCACCACCCATCAACAGCGTTCACTGAGATGTGGTGTTGTCGGCAGAGATAAGGAATGATTAAAGAGCGAGCGAGAGAGCAGACATGCTGAGTTGATCCAGCTAACTGTTCACTCATCAGTCTGCTAATGGTCTGGATGGGGGGGGGGGGGCGGGGGTTATTGTTTCAACATGGGTTTCCAGATGATACAATATGGCCTCCCTTTATAATTGTGTCTTTGCTCTCCTTTTTTTCTTTCTTCTCTGCTCACTTTCCTTTTTTAAAACACCTTCTGTGTGTTAATGAAGAAAACACAATAGGGGTGTGCACCTTGGATTTCTGAGCATATTAATAGTGTTGTTTTTGTTGTTGTTGTGAATAACGGGACATAAATCAAAATGACCTTGTGTCATCATGAAAGCCTCTCAGAGATGTTCCTTTTATTATTAGTCTTTTTACAAGAACCATGCATAAAAGCACATTAATGTCAGAGGTAACGAGAGAATGAATGTACAACATGTACTGTAAATACATATTTTCCATCTGTAGCACCTTGACACATATCAACGAACATATACTAAATAACCATCATTTAAACACCAATGAACTGTCTTTCCTTAACTAACACTTACACAGACAAACATACAGCACACAGACACATATAGTATGAAGAAAAGCAAACAATGTAGTTTCAAATGTCTGGAAAGGACTAAACACATTTAGCGTCTGTCCCAACGTGGACAACATGTTCCAGTCAGTGCTTTGCAGATAGCCCCACACCTGCTATGACTCCAGCATGAAATATTGTAATGTACACATTTTAATGTCAAACATTATGTTAAATCCCTAACAGCATGATTGGTTGGAGGTAGAAGACATGGGCCTCAATTTGTCATGTATCAACCTATTCCGAATGCCAACGAGAACAAAAAAGAGCTTTTCAGAGCGCTCGGCTTTCTTATGCTTCGTATGCTGCAAGCGCTTTGGGTTGAAAATATTTCACATCTTCAGAAAAGCGCCGGAGACGTGACTGTAGTTGATGGAGAAGCTTGTTTTGGACTGTGTTTGTCAGACGGAAACTATAAAGACCAAAATGTTAATTTATAGCTTTCACTACAACATTTCAGTGAAGCCCACCACTGTATCTGTCTGGAATCAGAAGCATTGATGGTCTGCCAGAACAAGGCGCTGTGTGGACCCAGGCCCTACATTGGTACCAGAGCAACCCATGAAGATAGTTTGGTGATGTCTGTGCACTAATCCCATCTGATCACCGTCAAACTGCAGTGTGTTTTAAAGAGTACAGTCTAAAGGCGGACCAACCCTCAAATCTCTCTTCACTTACTCATGGAAGCTCTTACATCTGTTTACAGTCCACATATATTCATATATAATTGACAATAAGCGGATTTCATTCCACTGTACAGTATTTCATCCTACATTCTGTTAACCTCATTAAATTACTTGTAAATAGTTTACAGAATCAGGCATTTAACTTGTACCATTGCCAAATCTGCATCGTTTTATTGCAATGTTCTTCATGTATTTCCCTTTTAGATCTCAGATATAATGTTTGATGCACTGTTGGAGGAGCCTGGGACTTCCGATTTGCATTAATACCAACAAGTACAGAGTGGCTTTTGTGCATATCACAAAAAAAACTTTGAATGTTAAATCTTGACATCATTTGTTTAAATAAATGTAATCGTACATGCAGCCTATCTCAGTGTTGTGGAAAGAGGTTTTCAGATACAGAGTTGTGTTGAATTAGATTAATGAACATGTAATTTGTTATATAATATTCTATTATTCATATATTCAATTTGAGATACTTATTTTTTTCATTGGAAGAAAGAGGTAGACGGTAAAGGAAGGAGAGAAGAGAGAAACCAGATGGTGTGCTGCAAATAGTAGGTTTAGAAATGGAAAGAAAAGAAAATAGAATGGAGACTGAAGGAAGCGGGGACTGGAGATAAATGGGGTTAGCTTGTGGAGTACAAGGAAAACCAAAGAGAGAACATGAGAGAAGCAAACACATTCTCTGCAAACACAGCTGCAACCCCGGCAGAACCTTTAACTGTTGTTTCTCCCTGCCAGAACACATCTACCATGTGGCAAATTGCAGATGATTGAATATGTAGGAATTACAAATCAGCCACAGACTCCACTGAGACATGCATTTACATTTTAGGTATTAATCTGCTGTTAGAGTAAGTACAGTTAAGAGGTTCAGTTTCTAAAAGGTTAAACATTTGACAGAAACTATTATTAGGACACATCTAGAGTAAATATGAATTCTAGCCATTACAGCTTCCAAGGTTCACCTCACTCTTATGAAGATCACCAACCTAATGTCTCAGGTCTACCTTTGATCCAAATGTAGCATTTCAACACTGTCGAAGAGCATCAAAGATAAGCAAAGCATTTCATGAAAGATAATGGCAATTATTTGCATTTGTACTTAACGCAACACTTTCGTGGCACTAATGGAAACAAAAAAACAAGATGGCAATGGTGAAATACAAAGATTGTGCCAACAAAGTCCAACTTGAGGCTCTGAAATGGCAGTGAAATAAAGAAAAACAATCGGTGAGTTGCTTAAAACCAAATTGTAGCTAGTAGTCTTGAAACTGAAGTGTTTAAGCTTTTTGTTTAAACCTGATTAGTTACTTTTTAAAGTTAATTACCTTGAACTTGTCAAAGTTGACATCAAGTTTTAAATTGGCCTGTCACAGTATTTTGGACGTCAGAGTAACTTGCTAACTCGAGCAATGGGAATGTGGATTGGCTGAAATGCAGGTTGAGCAGCAGTCACAATGCTTTCAGTTTAATGTATAAATCAGAGCTGCAAACGACCAGTTTATGGGGTCTGTCTAATGATGTGAAGTTGAATAATCTTACAGCATAAGGACACTTAAACATGACAATACTGCCTAATCTTACAATCTGAAAGAGCTCTTTCGCATGACAACAAATGCATTCACAGATCAAACCAGTTAGCTTTGCGATGGACTGGCCTCCAAACCACCAGCACATGCCCTCCGCCCTTTGGATTTGGTCCAATACGCAATGATTAAACCTCATTATCCCTTTTCTCTTCCACAAATCCACCAATTTTGGGTTTAGGTCCTCAATCAAGGAAGCTATTGTTGTGTTCCCACCTGGCTGCTGGAGATAGAGGACTGGGGAGGGAATCCAACTTGAGACACTTAAAGCACTTGCTAACACAGACGTTTAGTGGCTTTTCTCTATTGTTGCCAGCTTGTCGGATTAAATGAAGCTAAACGATTAGGACTCGTGCATATTGCTCTGTAATTGCAGCGTGTATTGTGAAGCTGTAATTGCCCAATAAAAATCAGCTGCCAAATGATTTCAAAGTTGAATAACCAACGCAAACAAGAGAGGATGTCTGTTTAGTGGAGTTACTAAGTCTTTGTATGTCTTTAAATTGTTTTTTTGTAATACTTTTTCCCCTTTTCAATTGGTCTCTTGCATAATAGCTGATGTTTCTTTTTCCCATTTGTTCAAGATGGAAATAAAAACACTGAGACCGGACATACTGGACTTTTGGAAGTCTGGCAGCAAACCATTAATAACATTCTAGGATGCCTCAGATGTCAAGTCCACCTCAAGGTTGATTTAAATGAAAGTGCTGACGAATGTATTCCTAGGGACGAAGATGTGATTGACATCTCATATAATTCGATCCTCAGCCCTATTAAAATACCAAAAGTGTTTTCATTGAGTGTCTATGATGGGAACAGTGAGAGGAAGAGCAGGTCATCTGAGAGGGTTCACTTTAGGACTGTTAAAGGTGCTGCACACACAGATAATGTCTCATCATAGTGAAATCAACCCACTTTGTAGAAAAAGAGATGGGAAATTGTACAGTTTCTTAACATTCAAAACATAATTATATGTGCTATACATGCTGGACTTCTAGACAAGGAAAGGGCGGAGGCAATGTGTAGTTTCCAGGAAAATATCCTGCTGTACACTAAAGTTGAATAAGAAGTGTGCGGTTTCAAATCTTGGCAGTCTCTAAATCCCAGCTGAAGGTAATTGTGTAATTGAACATGATAAATGTCCTGTATGTATGCTCACAAATGAGTATTTCTATGTGATTTTATGCTATCCTAGTGTGTGATCTGGGCGCTATTTCAAGCTTGTCTTCTAGGACGTAACCCACAGAGGAATTTTTCCTTCCTCTCATGTTTTTCTGATGTAGTGTCACAACACACTACCTTAGTAGATTCCAGCTAAAACTGCCTTTGGCAGATGTAAAGCAGAGACTGTTTTTACCATTAGCTTCCTCTGGCTGAGCGGCTGGTTCTGTTTGCAGTGTGACGTCCTGTCACTCAGTGCACGTTATTAGCTTTGTTGTTAAGAGGTCTGTACAAATCTCCATGTGTTGGTTTTGTGCCAAGATACTTGACTACATTCTACATATAGTAGAACACTCAGGAAGTTGTACACATACATTGATTTTTCGCTGACCTAATATCACATCATCTCTTTGTACAATACAAACACTTATCTTCCCCTAGTAAGCGTGAAAACATTTTTATTTATGGAGATTTCAGCCATTATTATTGTGGTTGTCCTATTCTAGCTTTACACTACACTGCACTATTTTGAGCTGTCTATTATTATGTATTCCACTCTTCCGCTGTCATCACAACTCAGTTCATAAATCTTATTTAAGTAACAGTAAAATATATGTGATTTTCCATTCATATGATCATAACGATCACATATTCAGTCAGTTAACAGAACTTCAGGCATCACTCCACACAACACAGCTGGAGTCAATACAGCGCCTAACTGGTGATGAATCATCAGCAGTGAAATTCAGTTAAATTGATCCTAAAAACAATGATGAGGTGAGAAGACATCATCATATGTCATACATGTCATACATGTCATACATGTCATACATTGATGTACGAGTACGAGTTATTGAATGTGACGGACAGCGGGACACACACAATCTGCATTGTATTCTGACACAGTCTCTTGAATCTCATTGGTCTGAGGCAGCGGATTGAACACGTACACACACACACGCACACACACACGCACACGCACACGCACACGCACACACACACACAGTTTTATTTTTTCAATGGTATCATTATATACCTGCATTAAATATAATGCAAGACAAGTGTATTAGTAAAGCACTTTTTAAAAACCAGGCAATTGAAAGTGCTTGACAAAAAGTATTCACAACATTAACACATACGTAGCACAAAATAAACAAAATATAACACTTCATTTAAATACAATTAAAAACAGTAAGTAAAAAGCTAAAGCTAAACAAATTAAGAGAAGCTCAAATAGAATAAGTCACGTAGAAAATTCAAGAATAAAAGAGACGGTGTAGTTTCAGACATGAACCGAAGCAGTGACAGTTACAGCGGACCTGCAGGTTTCTGGGAGTTTGTTCCAGATATTTGGAGCATAATAACTGAGCGTTGCTTCTCCATGTTTTGTTCTGATTCTAGGGACAGAAAGCAGATCTGACAGTTCATAAAGTAGCTGAGGACCACAAATGTATTTTGGCCCTAAACCATTCAATGCTTTATAAACCAGCAGCAGTATTTTAAAATCAATTATTTGACAGACAGGACACGGGTGTAAAGACCTCAGAATGTGATCCACTGTGTTGGTGTTAGTGAGGACTCGAGCAGCAGCCTTCTGCTAATGTGACCTCTGCTGGTCCTTTAGTTTAAATATAAGGGCAGAAAAACAACTGAAGACCTTTGGTCCTAGATTTCCCATAATGCAATTCAATAGCATACTTTGATCCTCCCAACTATACCATGCCTTCAGGCACTCTTAAGGAAGGTCAGATCGAGATAAGCCTGTGTTTGTGTTTAAAATGTTTAAATGTGTTTGTTTAATGTTGAGCCCTGTCAATTGAGCAATTTCTGTCCATTTTTAAAAAGACAACACGGTTAATCAATCCATCTCAAAGTCAAAACAGCAGAGACTGCTACAAATAGTGTTTTCATGCTGAGAAGCACTCCTTGTGAATAGTAAATCTGGCATGAAAAATCAGTGCCCTTTAGAGTTCTTATAGTATCACTGGCAATTTAATGTCATAGCAAGTTAGGTAAATATCAGAGTCAGTTATCCTGGTGGAAATCTGTCTGACTGCACGCTTCATTCTGATGACAGTCCACCTCTCGCCACAGAGTAATTAGAGAATTATGAAAGGCCGAGGTGACAGTGACCTCATTACGGTGAGGAAGATCAAACTAACGACCCGTGACTGATGAAGGCCTCCATGTCTCCCTGCCAGGGGATTAAGGGTCTGGGGCTCTGACAATCCCAGACAGACAACTAGAGCCAGCAGCCTACAGATGACATTATCCAGGATTCTGAAAAAGACACATTGCCCATTCAAGGTTTAGGAATAGGACATATCTCCAATCCTGCAAGATGCATTCATGTGTGCACTTTCCTGTTTTAGATGCATTCTAAATGCATGCTCAAAAGCAGAAAATGAAGACTGAAATACATCGGTGCGAGCTGAAATCCTTCAATTTATGTGTTTTGGAACGTTTTCATATTGGAATCATATTCTGAAATGACATGCCATGTGTCTCACTGATGTCTGTCCTACCTCAGAACATTGAACACCTACTGTGGATGGATGTCAAATGTAGGGAATAGTTTAAGTTAATTTAGAAACCAAGCCAGGTTTAACACTCCTTCAAAATAATAAGTTGTAATATTTTTTTTGACATTTTTCACTGACACTTTGTTCACCAGTTAACAAAAGAAACAAACTCAAGGGAGAAAGGCGAGGAAAGTGTTGCAAGATGAAGAGAAAGGGACACAGAAAGAGAAGACAGTGGCAGCAGCAAAGGTAACAACAATAAAAGGGAAAACTTTCTAGCAGTCTGCACAACACAAATGTCAGGGTATGAAACAAGCGGAAAAAAACACACCATCACATTCAAAGGCAGAGAGAGAAATGGAGACAGAGAGAGTTCCTGGTGGGAAATATTCCACAACACAATTCAGAGCACAAAGACTCTGAAGAGGGAGAACAGGCTATGTGTCAATGTAAGCAAAAAAGAGTGGAGGACGGAACAAGACACATAAAACCAAAGAAACCTGAGAATCACGGTGTTAAGTACGAGTGATTTCTGGGACTCTTGAGATGATTATGTGAAACACGCACACCGGAGTCTGGGTGCCAAAAACAGCAGTCTGGATTGGGAAAGTGTCGAAGGCAGAGTGTTCTTGCATTTACTCTTAATACGGAATTATCCACTCCTCTAAAGCATGACTGCTGGATCAGGACAGGAGTGGTCCTGCAGTCTGTGGTTTGGGTGATGTGTGTAAGCAGGACTCTTTTGATAGCTTTGTGTTTCCTCTCTGATGACTGTGGAATTTGAACAATGTGTTCCTTACAAATATGATAGGAGCGATCCTTTAATTCATCTGTTGAGTGGGAATAAAGGGGTTCTATGCCAAATCTGCACCTGCAATGAAAATGATGAAAAGACTAAAGTGAAGTGCTCGGACCAGCTGGGTTTCAGTAGTCAGTGTCTCTAAAAATCAGGGGTTCTGGAGAAACAGACCTGCAGCCATTAGCTATGATAACATTGTTATTTATCATAGTATTAATGACATGGGAAAGAGATGTCTGAAGGGTAAAGAACACAGTCAGGGGATGAGACAGTGTAGATTATTGAAACCACTTCATTTGAGGTGAAACTAAAAGTAAGGCCATCTGAAATGTCACTCTAATTCTTTTTAACATTTAAAAAGTGTGCCATGCAAAACAGCTTTATGTGATGTAATCTCATTAGCTTCACTGTTGTCATTCTCTTCACACCTTATCAGAGCTGTATCAGACCGTATACAGATACCTTTGGTCTTAATCGGCCTGGGACGATATTGCTCCGTGTCTCATTGATTTATTTCAGGAAATTTAGCATTCAACTATTCCTTTCCTTTTTTATTGTCGGTAAAGTTGTTTACGATTGGGGTGTCAGGTGCAGCATTTTCATTTATATTCTGCTCATCTTCGGATTCTTATCAGTATGTAGTGTCTCTACTGGGACATGTCTCCATGCTTTCATGTTCAAAAAGCTCTTTCTTTTTCTCATACTGCCTGTGCTGCAGCACCTCTTTTCACCCTCTGTCTGAAACCAGAGCCCAGTCTGCTCTGATTCCTTAGCTGGCTGGCTCTGTTGTGATTGGTCAACCGCTTAGAGCGCTAACCTATAGATTGTTACGTTGTGGCGTCACTGTCGCGGGAGTAAACAAAGGACTAAAATCAAGGCGTTTCAGGCAGGGGGGGGAGTGTGTGGGAGAGAAACTCCCTCTGGAGGGAACACAGGGATTTTAGCCTTTGCAGACCATTTACATGCACTAAAACCTATAACACACTACAGGAGAGGGAAAAGGATAGGATTCTATTCTATTCTATTATAAAACCATAAAAGCAGGGCCTCTTTAATTTGGCCCCTCCCATGAAAAACATATCCCTCTCCCTGCTCAGCCGACTGACTGTGGCAGCAGTGAGGTGAGTTGTGACTGTAAACCCTGAACCTGAGTCAGAGACAGCGTGTGGCAGACCAAAGCAGGATGATGGATCTCTGGCCCACATGGATGGAACCAGCTAAGCGGGTTTACTTCGTAGGTGTTTAATTAGCTGGTTGCATTGTTTTCCAGAGAGACCACAATTGTAGCCTGGATGTCACGACTGCCACGAATGAAGCTCCCTCATGTTGTTTTTCCCCTCATTTGATGTTTTTTCTCCACATTCTTTCCTCAGTATTTATGCCCTCCACAGCTTCTCCCTCCCACCAGCCTTCATCTGGTGAGATGTGAGTGGGTGGAGGGTTTACCTGTTGATTGTGATGTTGCTGACATGTTGTGGGTAGAATCTCTTTACTGGGCAATATCTCTCACTTCCTTTCCCCCTATTTTACATACTCGCTGCTCTCTCTCTCACAATCTCTTTCCCTTTCTGAAACAAGTGTTAAACACAGGAAAGAACAGTAGTGGCCTTGGGGCGCTCGTCTCCTCGTGTAATGAGAAACAAAACAAAATGAAACGAGCCTCATCAAAAATAAATGACAAATTTAACCAGCACTTGTTTCTCCAACTGTAAACACAATTATACCATCGGAATAACACATTTATCTTCATCGTCGCTGGAATGGAAGAGGGCATAGGGCAAAGGCATTTTAATAAAGAATAAGACTTTGTTTTGTTCGTGTTGAAAAGAGAAAATTAAAAAGCGAATTAAAGTAAAGTTATAACTAAAACTGTGTGTGTGTGTGGTGTGTGTGTGTGTGTGTGTGTGTGTGGTGTGTGTGTGTGTGTGTGTGTGTGTGGTGTGTGTGTGTGTGTGTGTGTGATGTGTTGTGTGTGTGTGTGTGTGTGTGTGTGTGTGTGTGTGTATGCATGCATGCATGTCTTTTTTTAACCAAGTCTAAGTGTGAACTAATATGTTGTTTGTAAGAGTATTACAATTTCACCCTCAACAGTTCAGGTTAAATAATAAAAACAACATTTCAAAATGTTGATTGTATGTTGTAAATATGCAAAAACATTTGCAAAAACATTTGCATATGTAAACCAGTGCAAACATGTTAGAAGAGCCCAAAACACTCCCATAATGAGAATAAAAGAATGATGCAAATACAAAAACTGAAATGTGCCAAAACACATGCAAATGAAGAAATATCTTCTATCACAGCAAGGAGCTCAAGACACACACAGTGCTTGGTGATGTTCAAGTATTATAAAGTTGGCCAACTGTCACAGTTGGCACAGTTTGTCTGTTTCACAATTGTAAATGTTTTGTCAGTATATTTGAAATGACCGGTTTAGCTCGTTAGCTAGCTAGCATACAGAAGATCTGCAATAATCTGAAATCATGCAATCCCATTGTTAAAATAAGCCGAAAACATTTGAGGGGAGTTTCCAGTGACAGTGATTGTTGGCCAACTTATTTATGTGCTGTGCATCTGTTGTCAAGTTGGTCAAGATGTTTCTTCATTTGCATGGGTTTCAACATATTAGTGTTTGTATATTTACAATGTTTTTGTAAGTGCAGCGCAATTCTCCTAATGGAAGTGTTTTGCAGTGCGTTTGCATGGGCCGGCCACCGTAGTTAACCCTTATCTAGTCATTCCTCCAGCCTGTGATCTACACACCCCTGATCTGGGATTTAAATGTGCTAAGCCAAGCGCTCCACTGTACTCCGTGTCAAACACTGGAGCTAAAGTCTGAACACATGTCGACACAGCTAGTTATTATTGATGAATGGGGAGTTTAATGAATACAGGTACAAAATAATGAAGAGTAAAAAGAGGTCAATGTGAGGTCTCTTGTGATGGCGAGGGAGCCGATTAAAGGTAAGGCTCTCCTCTGATTGGCTCATCACCTCCAGCAACTCCCAGACATAAATTCTATATGGTGAAGGAAGCATGAATAAATGATGACATGAGACTGACTGTACAGGACTCATCAGAGAATAACCAAAGCACTAAGAGGATACAGCCTCCCTGCACATGCATCGTCGTGTTACCCTCACATGCTCCATCTTAATATCAATTATTTCTGTGACATGGGAACTGAGGGATGCGAATCAACCAGTAGTGACACAGGGAGTTTACAGATGGTGCAGGAAGAACAGCTGCAGGGCCAATCTGCTGAACACGGAGGGAGATAAAGGAAAAACGGCTCAGAACACAGGCTGCTTGTGGAGCGTGGTATTTGACTTCTAGATCAATGGATGAATGGAAATGTGTCATGTGATAAACATTGAAGCATCTGAGGCCAAACTGAAACCAACAGTTCTATTTCAGGAAGATGTGACTATAGGAGTTAACTCTTTAATGCCAATGTTGACCATGATGTCATCTCTTTTTTTTTTTTTAAACAAATAATGTGTCACTAGTTCGACACATTTATAGTTGTTTTTTTGGTTTTCCATTTCATAACTCTCTTGTCATTTCAGATCCCACCTTCCTCCAGGCTCTTGCAATCAGCTCACTCCCCTCAACTGCTACTCATTCCCTCATTAACTCCACAGTATATATTCCACCTCACTCTCACTTGTCCTCTGTCAGGTTGTCTTGTGTGTTTCGATAACCTCTCCAGTGTTTCCTTTTCTATTTTCCCAGTTATCTGTTCTGGTCGGTTTTGACCCCTGCCTGCCTGTTATCGGACCTCGAGTTTCCTGCCTGCCCCCTGATTGGATTTGTTTGCCTGTTTGACGGATCGCCTGGTTCTGAGCCCTGTTCTGCCTGCCCCTTTATTGGATTTGTTTGTCTAACTGCTGGATTTCCTGGTTTTGACCCTGCCTGTCCCTGACCTGAACAAACTGAACATTCTGAACACTGGTTGTATCTGTGTCGTGCTATTGTGTTTAAATCCGTACCTGTGAGCGTTGCATAATGTACATTTGCAAACATTTATTATTTTAAGACAAATGAAATGACCTGTGCTGAGATTGGTGCTTCCTTTTGGAGCGTTACAATTTTAGGGACAAAACACCATATTACAACCACCCTGTACATATTCTAGTTTTATTAGATTTGGGGAGAATATATTGCATGTATTTGGCTGATTGTAATGTGCTTTCCCTCACTTATCTCTCTCTCATTCAAATTATCATTAGTAAATATTCATAGGGGGTATGCCTCCGTTTTTATGTTAAATTTGTAATTGAAATATAATTTCCAATACTCCCAAGTTTGGGAAGATCTGATTTATGCATCAGTTTTCCTGCTAATAGGGACATTTCCATACATCTATAAGTGGTTGACCAATCACAACAGAGCAGGCCAGCTAACCAATCAGAGCAGACTGGGCTCTGGTTTCAGACAGAGGGTGAAAAGAGATGCTGCAGCACAGGCAGTATGATACATGCAGACATGTCACAGTAGCACAAAATACAAATATGAACCTGGATATGTCCTCTATATCTCTCAGTTTTCCCTAGGCGTATTTGTTGGACTGATTAAAACACGTGTGCCTCATAAACCTTATTTTAAAGCCTGTAACTCTGTCCACATATCTGTGCAAAATGTGATCATAAAATGATAAAGTATTTGTAAAACAAATGTAACTTCACTTCAGGGACAATCTGTCCAATTACTTGGCCAACACATACAACTTCACAAATGATAACTCACCATTAGAATAATATTTAGATGACATTATTATGAGGGAGAGGGACTCAGCAGCCAAACAAAACACTTCAAATACACAGCTATGGAACATTTCCAAATCAAGCATATCACCAAATACATTGAATCTCAAAAATTCCCTGAAGTAAGGAAGGTATTTCAGAGGTTCCCCGACATGTGACCCTTAATCTCACACCATCTATATTTTACACTACATGACAAGAGGTTGGCTGTGTCTGACAGGGGGGGGGGGGCAGAGAGGGCTACGATGATCCAAGGGATAAGAGGCAGTGATCTCCACTCAATCCCAGGCAGGTAATGATGGGTCGTGGGGGTCTAAGGAAGGAATCCAGAGGTTCAGCTGAAAACCTGCTGAATTTTAAATTGCTGGATAGCCTGAAGGTTATTCCTGCTGGCTGGGTTCTGCCCCAGACAGAGTGAGGTGATCCGGACCATTGGGAGAGAGGATGTTGGAAGAAAGA
>NW_022987648.1:4894760-4959760 GCF_902827165.1 Trematomus bernacchii
CTGCATCGTTTTATTGCAATGTTCTTCATGTATTTCCCTTTTAGATCTCAGATATAATGTTTGATGCACTGTTGGAGGAGCCTGGGACTTCCGATTTGCATTAATACCAACAAGTACAGAGTGGCTTTTGTGCATATCACAAAAAAAACTTTGAATGTTAAATCTTGACATCATTTGTTTAAATAAATGTAATCGTACATGCAGCCTATCTCAGTGTTGTGGAAAGAGGTTTTCAGATACAGAGTTGTGTTGAATTAGATTAATGAACATGTAATTTGTTATATAATATTCTATTATTCATATATTCAATTTGAGATACTTATTTTTTTCATTGGAAGAAAGAGGTAGACGGTAAAGGAAGGAGAGAAGAGAGAAACCAGATGGTGTGCTGCAAATAGTAGGTTTAGAAATGGAAAGAAAAGAAAATAGAATGGAGACTGAAGGAAGCGGGGACTGGAGATAAATGGGGTTAGCTTGTGGAGTACAAGGAAAACCAAAGAGAGAACATGAGAGAAGCAAACACATTCTCTGCAAACACAGCTGCAACCCCGGCAGAACCTTTAACTGTTGTTTCTCCCTGCCAGAACACATCTACCATGTGGCAAATTGCAGATGATTGAATATGTAGGAATTACAAATCAGCCACAGACTCCACTGAGACATGCATTTACATTTTAGGTATTAATCTGCTGTTAGAGTAAGTACAGTTAAGAGGTTCAGTTTCTAAAAGGTTAAACATTTGACAGAAACTATTATTAGGACACATCTAGAGTAAATATGAATTCTAGCCATTACAGCTTCCAAGGTTCACCTCACTCTTATGAAGATCACCAACCTAATGTCTCAGGTCTACCTTTGATCCAAATGTAGCATTTCAACACTGTCGAAGAGCATCAAAGATAAGCAAAGCATTTCATGAAAGATAATGGCAATTATTTGCATTTGTACTTAACGCAACACTTTCGTGGCACTAATGGAAACAAAAAACAAGATGGCAATGGTGAAATACAAAGATTGTGCCAACAAAGTCCAACTTGAGGCTCTGAAATGGCAGTGAAATAAAGAAAAACAATCGGTGAGTTGCTTAAAACCAAATTGTAGCTAGTAGTCTTGAAACTGAAGTGTTTAAGCTTTTTGTTTTAAACCTGATTAGTTACTTTTTAAAGTTAATTACCTTGAACTTGTCAAAGTTGACATCAAGTTTTAAATTGGCCTGTCACAGTATTTTGGACGTCAGAGTAACTTGCTAACTCGAGCAATGGGAATGTGGATTGGCTGAAATGCAGGTTGAGCAGCAGTCACAATGCTTTCAGTTTAATGTATAAATCAGAGCTGCAAACGACCAGTTTATGGGGTCTGTCTAATGATGTGAAGTTGAATAATCTTACAGCATAAGGACACTTAAACATGACAATACTGCCTAATCTTACAATCTGAAAGAGCTCTTTCGCATGACAACAAATGCATTCACAGATCAAACCAGTTAGCTTTGCGATGGACTGGCCTCCAAACCACCAGCACATGCCCTCCGCCCTTTGGATTTGGTCCAATACGCAATGATTAAACCTCATTATCCCTTTTCTCTTCCACAAATCCACCAATTTTGGGTTTAGGTCCCTCAATCAAGGAAGCTATTGTTGTGTTCCCCACCTGGCTGCTGGAGATAGAGGACTGGGGAGGGAATCCAACTTGAGACACTTAAAGCACTTGCTAACACAGACGTTTTAGTGGCTTTTCTCTATGTTGCCAGCTTGTCGGACTTAAATGAAGACTAAACGATTAGACTCGTGCATATTGCTCTGTAATTGCAGCGTGTATTGTGAAGCTGTAATTGCCCAAATAAAATCAGCTGCCAAATGATTTCAAAGTTGAATAACCAACGCAAACAAGAGATGTCTGTTTAGTGGAGTTACTAAGTCTTTGTATGTCTTTAAATTGTTTTTTTGTAATACTTTTTCCCCTTTTCAATTGGTCTCTTGCATAATAGCTGATGTTTCTTTTTTCCCATTTGTTCAAGATGGAAATAAAAACACTGAGACCGGACATACTGGACTTTTGGAAGTCTGGCAGCAAACCATATAACATTCTAGGATGCCTCAGATGTCAAGTCCACCTCAAGGTTGATTTAAATGAAAGTGCTGACGAATGTATTCCTAGGGACGAAGATGTGATTGACATCTCATATAATTCGATCCTCAGCCCTATTAAAAATACCAAAAGTGTTTTCATTGAGTGTCTATGATGGGAACAGTGAGAGGAAGAGCAGGTCATCTGAGAGGGTTCACTTTAGGACTGTTAAAGGTGCTGCACACACAGATAATGTCTCATCATAGTGAAATCAACCCACTTTGTAGAGAAAAAGAGATGGGAAATTGTACAGTTTCTTAACATTCAAAACATAATTATATGTGCTATACATGCTGGACTTCTAGACAAGGAAGGGCGGAGGCAATGTGTAGTTTCCAGGAAAATATCCTGCCTGTACACTAAAGTTGAATAAGAAGTGTGCGGTTTCAAATCTTGGCAGTCTCTAAATCCCAGCTGAAGGTAATTGTGTAATTGAACATGATAAATGTCCTGTATGTATGCTCACAAATGAGTATTTCTATGTGATTTATGCTATCCTAGTGTGTGATCTGGGCGCTATTTCAAGCTGTCTTCTAGGACGTAACCCACAGAGGAATTTTTCCTTCCTCTCATGTTTTTCTGATGTAGTGTCACAACACACTACCTTAGTAGATTCCAGCTAAAACTGCCTTTGGCAGATGTAAAGCAGAGACTGTTTTACCATTAGCTTCCTCTGGCTGAGCGGCTGGTTCTGTTTGCAGTGTGACGTCCTGTCACTCAGTGCACGTTATTAGCTTTGTTGTTAAGAGGTCTGTACCAACTCTCCATGTGTTGGTTTTGTGCCAAGATTACTTGACTACATTCTACATATAGTAGAACACTCAGGAAGTTGTACACATACATTGATTTTTTCGCTGACCTAATATCACATCATCTCTTTGTACAATACAAACACTTATCTTCCCCTAGTAAGCGTGAAAACATTTTTATTTATGGAGATTTCAGCCATTATTATTGTGGTTGTCCTATTCTAGCTTTACCACTACACTGCCACTATTTTGAGCTGTCTATTATATGTATTCCACTCTTCCGCTGTCATCACAACTCAGTTCATAATCTTATTTAAGTAACAGTAAAATATATGTGATTTTCCATTCATATGATCATAACGATCACATATTCAGTCAGTTAACAGAACTTCAGGCATCACTCCACACAACACAGCTGGAGTCAATACAGCGCCTAACTGGTGATGAATTCATCAGCAGTGGAAATTCAGTTAAATTGATCCTAAAAACAATGATGAGGTGAGAAGACATCATCATATGTCATACATGTCATACATGTCATACATGTCATACATGATGTACGAGTACGAGTTATTGAATGTGACGGACAGCGGGACACACACAATCTGCATTGTATTCTGACACAGTCTCTTGAATCTCATTGGTCTGAGGCAGCGGACTTGAACACGTACACACACACACGCACACACACACGCACACGCACAGGCAACACGCACACACACACACACAGTTTTATTTTTTCAATGGTATCATTATATACCTGCATTAAATATAATGCAAGACAAGTGTATTAGTAAAGCACTTTTTAAAAACCAGGCAATTGAAAGTGCTTGACAAAAAGTATTCACAACATTAACACATACGTAGCACAAAATAAACAAAAATATAACACTTCATTTAAATACAATTAAAAACAGTAAGTAAAAGCTAAAGCTAAACAAATTAAGAGAAGCTCAAATAGAATAAGTCACGTAGAAAATTCAAGAATAAAAGAGACGGTGTAGTTTCAGACATGAACCGAAGCAGTGACAGTTACAGGGACCTGCAGGTTTCTGGGAGTTTGTTTCCAGATATTTTGGAGCATAATAACTGGAGCGTTGCTTCTCCATGTTTTGTTCTGATTCTAGGGACAGAAAGCAGATCTGACAGTTCATAAAGTAGCTGAGGACCACAAATGTATTTTGGCCCTAAACCATTTTCAATGCTTTATAAACCAGCAGCAGTATTTTAAAATCAATTATTTGACAGACAGGACACGGGTGTAAAGACCTCAGAATGTGATCCACTGTGTTGGTGTTAGTGAGGACTCGAGCAGCAGCCTTCTGCTAATGTGACCTCTGCTGGTCCTTTAGTTTAAATATAAGGGCAGAAAAACAACTGAAGACCTTTGGTCCTAGATTTCCCATAATGCAATTCAATAGCATACTTTGATCCTCCCAACTATACCATGCCTTCAGGCACTCTTAAGGAAGGTCAGATCGAGATAAGCCTGTGTTTTGTGTTTAAAATGTTTAAATGTGTTTGTTTAATGTTGAGCCCTGTCAATTGAGCAATTTCTGTTCCATTTTTAAAAAGACAACACGGTAATCAATCCATCTCAAAGTCAAAACAGCAGAGACTGCTACAAATAGTGTTTTCATGCTGAGAAGCACTCCTTGTGAATAGTAAATCTGGCATGAAAAATCAGTGCCCTTTAGAGTTCTTTATAGTATCACTGGCAATTTAATGTCATAGCAAGTTAGGTAAATATCAGAGTCAGTTATCCTGGTGGAAATCTGTCTGACTGCACGCTTCATTCTGATGACAGTCCACCTCTCGCCACAGAGTAATTAGAGAATTATGAAAGGCCGAGGTGACAGTGACCTCATTACGGTGAGGAAGATCAAACTAACGACCCGTTGACTGATGAAGGCCTCCATGTCTCCCTGCCAGGGGATTAAGGGTCTGGGGCTCTGACAATCCCAGACAGACAACTAGAGCCAGCAGCCTACAGATGACATTATCCAGGATTCTGAAAAAAGACACATTGCCCATTCAAGGTTTAGGAATAGGACATATCTCCAATCCTGCAAGATGCATTCATGTGTGCACTTTCCTGTTTTAGATGCATTCTAAATGCATGCTCAAAAGCAGAAAATGAAGACTGAAATACATCGGTGCGAGCTGAAATCCTTCAATTTATGTGTTTGGAACGTTTTCATATTGGAATCATATTCTGAAATGACATGCCATGTGTCTCACTGATGTCTGTCCTACCTCAGAACATTGAACACCTACTGTGGATGGATGTCAAATGTAGGGAATAGTTTAAGTTAATTTAGAAACCAAGCCAGGTTTAACACCTGCCTTCAAAATAATAAGTTGTAATATTTTTTTTGACATTTTTCACTGACACTTTGTTCACCAGTTAACAAAAGAAACAAACTCAAGGAGAAAGGCGAGGAAAGTGTTGCAAGATGAAGAGAAAGGACACAGAAAGAGAAGACAGTGGCAGCAGCAAAGGTAACAACAATAAAAGGGAAAACTTTCTAGCAGTCTGCACAACACAAATGCTCAGGGTATTGAAACAAGCGGAAAAAAACACACCATCACATTCAAAGGCAGAGAGAGAAATGGAGACAGAGAGAGTTCCTGGTGGGAAATATTCCACAACACAATTCAGAGCACAAAGACTCTGAAGAGGGAGAACAGGCTATGTGTCAATGTAAGCAAAAAAAGAGTGGAGGACGGAACAAGACACATAAAACCAAAGAAACCTGAGAATCACGGTGTTAAGTACGAGTGATTTCTGGGACTCTTGAGATGATTATGTGAAACACGCACACCGGAGTCTGGGTGCCAAAAACAGCAGGCTGGATTGGGAAAGTGTCGAAGGCAGAGTGTTCTTGCATTTACTCTTAATACGGAATTATCCACTCCTCTAAAGCATGACTGCTGGATCAGGACAGGAGTGGTCCCTGCATGTCTGTGGTTTGGGTGATGTGTGTAAGCAGGACTCTTTTGATAGCTTTGTGTTTCCTCTCTGATGACTGTGGAATTTGAACATGTGTTCCTTACAAATATGATAGGAGCGATCCTTTAATTCATCTGTTGAGTGGGAATAAGGGGTTCTATGCCAAATCTGCACCTGCAAATGAAAATGATGAAAAGACTAAAGTGAAGTGCTCGGACCAGCTGGGTTTCAGTAGTCAGTGTCTCTAAAAATCAGGGGTTCTGGAGAAAACAGACCCTGCAGCCATTAGCTATGATAACATTGTTATTTATCATAGTATTAATGACATGGGAAAGAGATGTCTGAAGGGTAAAGAACACAGTCAGGGGATGAGACAGTGTAGATTATTGAAACCACTTCATTTGAGGTGAAACTAAAGTAAGGCCATCTGAAATGTCACTCTAATTCTTTTTAACATTTAAAAAGTTGTGCCATGCAAAACAGCTTTATGTGATGTAATCTCATTAGCCTTCACTGTTGTCATTCTCTTCACACCTTATCAGAGCTGTATCAGACCGTATACAGATACCTTTGGTCTTAATCGGCCTGGGACGATATTGCTCCGTGTCTCATTGATTTATTTCAGGAAATTTAGCATTCAACTATTCCTTTCCTTTTTTATTGTCGGTAAAGTTGTTTACGATTGGGGTGTCAGGTGCAGCATTTTCATTTATATTCTGCTCATCTTCGGATTCTTATCAGTATGTAGTGTCTCTACTGGGACATGTCTCCATGCTTTCATGTTCAAAAAGCTCTTTCTTTTTCTCATACTGCCTGTGCTGCAGCACCTCTTTTCACCCTCTGTCTGAAACCAGAGCCCAGTCTGCCTCTGATTCCTTAGCTGGCTGGCTCTGTTGTGATTGGTCAACCGCTTAGAGCGCTAACCTATAGATTGTTACGTTGTGGCGTCACTGTCGCGGGAGTAAACAAAGGACTAAAATCAAGGCGTTTCAGGCAGGGGGGGGAGTGTGTGGGAGAGAAACTCCCTCTGGAGGGAACACAGGGATTTTAGCCTTTGCAGACCATTTACATGCACTAAAACCTATAACACACTACAGGAGAGGGAAAAGGATAGGATTCTATTCTATTCTATTATAAAACCATAAAAGCAGGGCCTCTTTAATTTGGCCCCCTCCATGAAAACATATCCCTCTCCCTGCTCAGCCGACTGACTGTGGCAGCAGTGAGGTGAGTTGTGACTGTAAACCCTGAACCTGAGTCAGAGACAGCGTGTGGCAGACCAAAGCAGGATGATGGATCTCTGGCCCACATGGATGGAACCAGCTAAGCGGGTTTACTTCGTAGGTGTTTAATTAGCTGGTTGCATTGTTTTCCAGAGAGACCACAATTGTAGCCTGGATGTCACGACTGCCACGAATGAAGCTCCCTCATGTTGTTTTTCCCCTCATTTGATGTTTTTCTCCACATTCTTTCCTCAGTATTTATGCCTCCACAGCTTCTCCCTCCCACCAGCCTTCATCTGGTGAGATGTGAGTGGGTGGAGGGTTTACCTGTTGATTGTGATGTTGCTGACATGTTGTGGGTAGAATCTCTTTACTGGCAATATCTCTCACTCCTTTCCCCCTATTTTACATACTCGCTGCTCTCTCTCTCACAATCTCTTTCCCTTTCTGAAACAAGTGTTAAACACAGGAAAGAACAGTAGTGGCCTTGGGGCGCTCGTCTCCTCGTGTAATGAGAAACAAAACAAAATGAAACAGAGCCTCATCAAAAATAAATGACAAATTTAACCAGCACTTGTTCTCCAACTGTAAACACAATTATACCATCGGAATAACACATTTATCTTCATCGTCGCTGGAATGGAAGAGGGCATAGGGCAAAGGCATTTTAATAAAGAATAAGACTTTGTTTTGTTCGTGTTGAAAAGAGAAAATTAAACAGCGAATTAAAGTAAAGTTATAACTAAAACTGTGTGTGTGTGTGTGTGTGTGTGTGTGTGTGTGTGTGTGTGTGGTGTGTGTGTGTGTGTGTGTGTGTGGTGTGTGTGTGGTGTGTGTGTGTGTGTGTGTGTGTGTGTGTGTGTGTGTGTGTGTGTGGTGGTGTGTGGTGTATGCATGCATGCATGTCTTTTTTTAACCAAGTCTAAGTGTGAACTAATATGTTGTTTGTAAGAGTATTACAATTTCACCCTCAACAGTTCAGGTTAAATAATAAAAACAACATTTCAAAATGTTGATTGTATGTTGTAAATATGCAAAAACATTTGCAAAAACATTTGCATATGTAAACCAGTGCAAACATGTTAGAAGAGCCCAAAACACTCCCATAATGAGAATAAAAGAATGATGCAAATACAAAAACTGAAATGTGCCAAAACACATGCAAATGAAGAAATATCTTCTATCACAGCAAGGAGCTCAAGACACACACAGTGCTTGGTGATGTTCAAGTATTATAAGTGGCCAACTGTCACAGTTGGCACAGTTTGTCTGTTTCACAATTGTAAATGTTTTGTCAGTATATTTGAAATGACCGGTTTAGCTCGTTAGCTAGCTAGCATACAGAAGATCTGCAATAATCTGAAATCATGCAATCCCATTGTTAAAATAAGCCGAAAACATTTGAGGGGAGTTTCCAGTGACAGTGATTGTTGGCCAACTTATTTATGTGCTGTGCATCTGTTGTCAAGTTGGTCAAGATGTTTCTTCATTTGCATGGGTTTCAACATATTAGTGTTTGTATATTTACAATGTTTTTGTAAGTGCAGCGCAATTCTCCTAATGGAAGTGTTTTGCAGTGCGTTTGCATGGGCCGGCCACCGTAGTTAACCCTTATCTAGTCATTCCTCCAGCCTGTGATCTACACACCCCTGATCTGGGATTTAAATGTGCTAAGCCAAGCGCTCCACTGTACTCCGTGTCAAACACTGGGAGCTAAAGTCTGAACACATGTCGACACAGCTAGTTATTATTGATGAATGGGGAGTTTAATGAATACAGGTACAAAAATAATGAAGAGTAAAAAGAGGTCAATGTGAGGTCTCTTGTGATGGCGAGGGAGCCGATTAAAGGTAAGGCTCTCCTCTGATTGGCTCATCACCTCCAGCAACTCCCAGACATAAATTCTATATGGTGAAGGAAGCATGAATAAATGATGACATGAGACTGACTGTACAGGACTCATCAGAGAATAACCAAAGCACTAAGAGGATACAGCCTCCCTGCACATGCATCGTCGTGTTACCCTCACATGCTCCATCTTAATATCAATTATTTCTGTGACATGGGAACTGAGGGATGCGAATCAACCAGTAGTGACACAGGGAGTTACAGATGGTGCAGGAAGAACAGCTGCAGGGCCAATCTGCTGAACACGGAGGGAGATAAAGGAAAACGGCTCAGAACACAGGCTGCTTGTGGAGCGTGGTATTTGACTTCTAGATCAATGGATGAATGGAATGTGTCATGTGATAAACATTGAAGCATCTGAGGCCAAACTGAAACCAACAGTTCTATTTCAGGAAGATGTGACTATAGGAGTTAACTCTTTAATGCCAATGTTGACCATGATGTCATCTCTTTTTTTTTTTTTAAACAAATAATGTGTCACTAGTTCGACACATTTATAGTTGTTTTTTGGTTTTCCATTTCATAACTCTCTTGTCATTTCAGATCCCACCTTCCTCCAGGCTCTTGCAATCAGCTCACTCCCCTCAACTGCTACTCATTCCCTCATTAACTCCACAGTATATATTCCACCTCACTCTCACTTGTCCTCTGTCAGGTTGTCTTGTGTGTTTCGATAACCTCTCCAGTGTTTCCTTTTCTATTTTCCCAGTTATCTGTTCTGGTCGGTTTTTGACCCCTGCCTGCCTGTTATCGGACCTCGAGTTTCCTGCCTGCCCCCTGATTGGATTTGTTTGCCTGTTTGACGGATCGCCTGGTTCTGAGCCCTGTTCTGCCTGCCCCTTTATTGGATTTGTTTGTCTAACTGCTGGATTTCCTGGTTTTGACCCTGCCTGTCCCTGACCTGAACAAACTGAACATTCTGAACACTGGTTGTATCTGTGTCGTGCTATTGTGTTTAAATCCGTACCTGTGAGCGTTGCATAATGTACATTTGCAAACATATTTATTATTTTAAGACAAATGAAATGACCTGTGCTGAGATTGGTGCTTCCTTTTGGAGCGTTACAATTTTAGGGACAAAACACCATATTACAACCACCCTGTACATATTCTAGTTTTATTAGATTTGGGGAGAATATATTGCATGTATTTGGCTGATTGTAATGTGCTTTCCCTCACTTATCTCTCTCTCATTCAAATTATCATTAGTAAATATTCATAGGGGGTATGCCTCCGTTTTTATGTTAAATTTGTAATTGAAATATAATTTCCAATACTCCCAAGTTTGGGAAGATCTGATTTATGCATCAGTTTTCCTGCTAATAGGGACATTTCCATACATCTATAAGTGGTTGACCAATCACAACAGAGCAGGCCAGCTAACCAATCAGAGCAGACTGGGCTCTGGTTTCAGACAGAGGGTGAAAAGAGATGCTGCAGCACAGGCAGTATGATACATGCAGACATGTCACAGTAGCACAAAATACAAATATGAACCTGGATATGTCCTCTATATCTCTCAGTTTTCCCTAGGCGTATTTGTTGGACTGATTAAAACACGTGTGCCTCATAAACCTTATTTTAAAGCCTGTAACTCTGTCCACATATCTGTGCAAAATGTGATCATAAAATGATAAAGTATTTGTAAAACAAATGTAACTTCACTTCAGGGACAATCTGTCCAATTACTTGGCCAACACATACAACTTCACAAATGATAACTCACCATTAGAATAATATTTAGATGACATTATTATGAGGGAGAGGGACTCAGCAGCCAAACAAAACACTTCAAATACACAGCTATGGAACATTTCCAAATCAAGCATATCACCAAATACATTGAATCTCAAAAATTCCCTGAAGTAAGGAAGGTATTTCAGAGGTTCCCCGACATGTGACCCTTAATCTCACACCATCTATATTTTACACTACATGACAAGAGGTTGGCTGTGTCTGACAGTGGGGGGGGGGGCAGAGAGGGCTACGATGATCCAAGGGATAAGAGGCAGTGATCTCCACTCAATCCCAGGCAGGTAATGATGGGTCGTGGGGGTCTAAGGAAGGAATCCAGAGGTTCAGCTGAAAACCTGCTGAATTTTAAATTGCTGGATAGCCTGAAGGTTATTCCTGCTGGCTGGGTTCTGCCCCAGACAGAGTGAGGTGATCCGGACCATTGGGAGAGAGGATGTTGGAAGAAAGAGAACTAATAATCACGAGGAGTAAAATAAGTGATTCAAGTCTCATGGAAACACCATTTGGCGATGGCCTCTTCCAGTACAAACAGGGTGGGATGATGGAGTTCTAATGTGGGAATGCTGAGCAATAACAGAAGGACTGTTGGTAAAACTACACACTGTGAAATCGTCGATAAAATATTTTGGACGAAGAACAAGAGGGTGCCTTATTTAAGTCTGTTGAAATTAAATCTTAACACGCCCGATCACTTGAATCTTGTTTTAATAGATTTTTCTGACTCTGCGAACAAACCCAGAGGATTTGGAATCAAGTCTCCATCTCTGTTAATTTCAGAACTATGCCTAAAACAAAACAGCAATTACCATTTAATAACTTAAGTCCCTGATCCGGATCACTTCCAAATTCCATAACAATTGTTCCATGGCCCAGGGCTTCTCTGTCCACCAGATTTAATAAAGAGTTACTGTAAGTCTTTGAGATACCTTAGACAGTCAATCCAACTAATGAATTTCCTTTGGACGTGTAATGACTTCCAGATACTGCAGTGTAAGTCGTTTGTGTTGCGGAAAGGAGACAGAGCTTTCAGGGCTGAGCGCATAAATGTCCACCAGTAGTGATGCTGCTTTTTACTTTTATTTAATGTTTATTAAACCAGATATTTTCTAACATTGTTGTTCATCAATTGGACAGGAGAGTTGAACAGGTCCGACAACACAAAGACTTTAGGAAGTGTGCAGGTTTGCGATGAATAAAAGCATTACATTCTGATATACTATATATTTTCATCGCCTCGACCTCCAAAGCCTTACTTGTTGACTTGTTACAAGAGGGGCACATTACTTTCTGTATTGGCAATCAATATTGAGTGGTGCAGTGATGATGTGTTTGTTTAGGCCAACACAAAAGTTAGCATCACAAGGGCAAAAAGCAATGGTATTTCCCCATTGGATTGTTGGTATATTTCAGAAAATAACCTCTTTGGCCAACACATGTTTTTGATACTACAGTAAACACATTTTACTCAGAAAGGTAATCTCAACATATTAAAACCACTTTTAGATCTTTTTTTAAGCGTAAATGCAATTGACAGAAGTCAAAAGCTAACACTAGGCTATTGACGAACCACACCAGGTTCTCATGGCTGCGTGTCACCACAGCTAAGCTAAAGGCGGACTCATATTAAGTCACTTATTAGCAACCGCCATTTGTATGACACGAGAGCTTCGGACATTCTCAAGTGGGGTATTTACTGACATATTTGATGTTGTAGCACAATACTTGTGTTAACCACAGATCTTATTTCAGGCATCTAACCAAAAACACATTCCAAAAACGTTGACTTCGAGACGAGAGAACCAGAAGTGGTCAAATGCTTAGTCATTCCCAGGTTTTAGGACTCATTACTGCATAATTCTATTGGCACTGGACATAAAGGCTGATTAAGTTGTTTTTGATTATTTTAGGACGTTTTTGACCGGACCGTGATGATGATGGTTCATTTTAGAGGTTTGTTTACACATGTACTAAACTAGAAACTAGAAAACAGAATTACTTATCAGGACCGAAGAAAAATAACTGCTTGAGATTGAACAATATGTACTGGGACCAAACTTAACTATTAACTTAATCAAGGGTTTGAATAAACCATTTATTACCTTTTTAAAAAAAAAATGTTAGTGTTAACTCAGTCTTTAAAATGTTTTGATGCCGACTGAACCTAATGGCTTCCCTCATGCTGTTTGTCAGCTCCGCCTCTACAGTCGTCCTTCATCCCAGCCGTCTGAACTGGAAGCTGCTCTCTGAGTGCTGACTCAGTTGGCTGAACAGCATCCATGCTCTGAAACTCAATGAGACGTACCTTGCTTTAAGATGCTTCTGTAATAGTGTTCCCACCCTACATGATGGCACACAGTCCATCTGTAGACAGGTTGGCACCACATTAGCAAACCACCAAATCCCTTCCGCAAATGATGTTTATAGACATGACGACTGATGTATAATGCAATGGCAATCTCTTTAAAGACAGCTACCAGCCCGTATACTTTATTCATAGGCGTATGAGTGTGCATTAGTGCTTTAGCATCACAGCATCTCTAACATGATCGACAACACTCCGCTGCATTGGCACTGCCAGCTGATCCCTGCTGGCTCAATTATCTCTCTACAGCACTGTGCTTGATGCATAACTTGCTAGTGTGCCAGAGGGTTCTGTTTTTTAATTGTGTTGGAAATACCACTGTAGAACCCCCACCATGAATACAGAAGTAAGATCACAGGGACTGCTGTTTGTTTTATAAATGGCCGCTGTCACTGCATCAACTCTGCAGCTTTCAAGTTTCTCGATCATTCGGGTGACTCTGATTACATTTCATCTGTTGTAAATCTTCACCAATGTTTGTGCACTAAGACTTAAAAGCTGAACTGGGTGTGATTTTTGTGACAACATCCCTGTTTAGGGATAAACATTTGTGATAAAGGAAATACTGCACTGGAAACAGATCAGACTTAATCTCCCCAAAGTTACTTGTAGTTATTCAGAGATGAAAAAAGAGCCATGATTAGCATGACTGTGTGTTTTTTTTAGTTCCAGTGAATTCACGTCATTGTCGTCGTATAACGTATAACCGTCTATTCAGTTTGCAACATAAGACTTTGATTTCCTTGTCTATTAGTCTCATTTACTACACATTGAAAAGTGCTATGTTCTGTAGTCGCCCCACAGGCTCAGCAGACACTAAGCTAACAGGTGAAAACCCCCGCGCAATCCAGAACATTTTTTTCCAATACATTTCAGTGATTAGACATTATTTAAAAGTGATATTTACTCTTGTAGCCCCTACAAAGTCAACAGAAAATCAGATAATAAGTGCCTCTAGATGTTTTACGTTAGAAAAATGAATTTGCCCTATTTGAAAATACTTTGTATAAACACGCCTTGTTTCCAAAAACAGATTTGGTGGTTGAACAGATAAGGATAATGACGTCTCTATACACTTCCACTCTGTTAAAATACCTGGTACGTAATTTACTCAAAATATTTACAGATATTGTAACATGTATGTAATATGTCCTAACCCATTTGCTGCTTTTTCCATATTATTTACATTATTGGTCACCATTTCTCAAGGCAGTGTTTATGAGTTTGTGTCATGGCAGTGTCCATGATATGGTTGCTAAAAGTATTCCTATTTTGCAGCTGCTCTTCTCTTTTTTGGCGTTGGTGCTATTTTTGAATCCTCACAAAGTGATTTCTGAGAACTGACATTTTACAGTTTCTTCCAGTCTTCTAGGACTGCCAGTGTATGATGTTCTTATGTGATGTTGTTATGTAGTTTTCAGATTCTACTGCACCACGTCAAAAAGAGACACTTGCCTTTTGATATAGGTGGTGGCAGAATTCATGAATAAAGTACAGATACTGGTACCACTCTATCAGTCAGTTTAAATCACAGGCTGGGCACATAAACACCTGTTTAAGGATTGCATTCAGACTATTTAATGCACAGTGATCATCTTCACAAAGCGCACACATTTTGCTATTTACCATAACTAGAATAGAACTCACTGCTTCATAGTTTGTTCAGGTTCTCCCTCTCTATCTATCTATATATCTATGTAGAAATAAATGATTTTTGTTTGGTAAATCATTCAGTGGTAATGGCATTGTTGATGAACTACTTTTAATTTGATTTATTTTCTTCTGACATGCAGCTTCTTTATTTCAGATATAGCTCTGCGATGTACATTTTGTATCTCACGCTAACTGAAAGTATTGCATTTTGCATCACAAAAGTGTTTTGCTCCTAAAACCCAGTTCATGGTTTATATTTCAGTTCAGCACAAAGTAAAAAGCTGTTATGCAAATGTGTGATGTGTTGTGAATTACCTTTTTATTGACTGTAGGAAAATATTTATTTAGGCAAAGTGCCTGTAAAAGGCTATTTGATAGTTAAGTATATTCATAGATTAAAGAGAAAATAAATGTGTATCAGGTGGGAATCACTATTACCAGATACTCTGTGTTATGTGTTATGGTTTTGTTTAAAGGCATGACAAACTGATACCACAATCTAATAATCTTCTCTTGATCTTCTATAAATGAGAAAAGCAGTTGAAATAAAATCTGACCCTCATCTTGTGTGGATGTGTTTCGGCTGATCTGCTCTTTGTTCTTCCTGTCCAAGATCTAAGCAAATTAAATGAGTCAAACTTTGAGACAAATCTGCCTCTTATTTATTCAATTTATTTTATTTCCACACAGCTGCATGTTTACAGTGAAATATATATAGGATTTGACAGGCTCCAAAAAGAGAACAAAGGGGGGGCAGTGAGCAGAGCTTGTTTGTGCGCTAGCTCTACAATATGTGTATATGTATACAAATAATATGTCTATAAATATATGTGTAGATGCCATGTGATTGTTTGTATTTGAGTAGGTTTATATGTAAGTAGACTTGTGTTTGTGCTTATGGATACATCTTAAATATGACCATCATTTATTATGAGCACACTAGTAATATACAGCCTAGCACAGGGGTCGGCAACCTTTCTGATGTGAAGTGCCATTCAAAAAAAAAATTGTGATCAGCGTGCCGACGATCGTGAATTATCAACGGGGGGGGGGTGAAGAGCTCGACGAAAACACTCGTGAAAAGTGATGTTTAAAACTCAGTTAATGGGGCTCATTCACTGGCTCTTCCACAAACAACAACCAACATAATTATTACATTCAAATGATGTACATTATTCAAGTTTACATTAACTTTGGATAATAACACGGGAGAAATGAGCGGAAGCGCTCTCTTTTCCTCTCTCCCCCTCTCTCTCTCTCCTGACAGCCTGTCAGTATCTCATGCAGCTCACTGATCCAGTAATGAGTGACAGTGAAGAATAAATATATTTATAACTAGTTCCAGAGGTAGATCAAATAGCTAAGTGTGTTAGGTCTAACTCTTAATGTGTGTGTTGCTCCGCTCACCGGTCCGTCACAGCGGGTGGAGCTGCAGGATTTCTGCTTCACACACACGTTGCATACCGCTATTTTATTGTCATTTTCGGACACCTTAAAATACTGCCAGACTGGTGAAGCCATTTTGGCGAGCTTGTTTTGCCGCACACAGAGAAAAGTGTCATGTATTTTACGTCTCGCTATCAGCCTTTTTAGAGAGCACCGATCGATCGGCAGAGAGTGAGTATCGGCCAATATCGATCGCCACGCAAAAACTGCGGCATTTTTACAGCTCCTTAATGCAATTTGTGAAGTGCTGTCCTCTGTGGTGAAACTATCAGCACTGCATTACGGAGGAAAGCGGCAGAAAGTCGCCTGGAGTTAAAGAGAGTGGGGCTGCGCTGCGTGCATGGCTTCCTTCTGCAGGTAACGGGGAGACGCGCTCTGGCGGCGGTCTCGTTCAGGATCCGAAAATAAAATGTAAATATTTTGCACACTTATTCCACTTATTCCTAGTGTGCCACTGGTTACGGTGCCGCGTGCCATTGGTGGCACGGGTGCCAGGGGTTGCCGACCCCTGGCCTAGCAGATCAAAGATTATCATAGCTTTCATCCCCTTTATTGTAGAAACAATATTCAGAAAGCAGGCCAATAGAGAAACAACTTAGCTGCAACACAATGATCAGTTCATCACATCCTATTTGAATGTTATACCTATTAATATCTAAACCAATAAAACTAAAACAGTTCTGAATCAGATTCTTTGGAACATGTACAGTAAGGTGGGCAAAGTGAGTACACTATGTCTATTAGTTTAAGAGGACATATTCTACTCATGTTCAGGATCATAATAGTATGTAGTGTCTCTACTGGGACATGTCAAAGCTCTTTATTCTTCTCACACTGCCTGTGCTGCAGCACCTCTTTTCACCCTCTGTCTGAAACCAGAGCCCAGTCTGCTCTGATTGGTTAGCTGGATGGCTCTGTAGTGATTGGTCAACCACTTAGAGATATCCCGCCCCTTAGCCTATATCACGTAGAATGTGTTGGAGCTAGAAGTACAAGAGTTACCTTGTGATGTCATTATGTTACAGACGTAAACAAAGCAGTCCAATGGAGGCGTTTCAGGCAGGGGGGGAGTGTGTGGGAGAGAAACTTCCTCTGGAGGGAACACAGGTATTTTAGCATTTGCAGACCATTTACATGCACAGAAACCTATAGAACACACTACAGGAAAGGGAAAACCCCAAAAAGCAGACTAAGGCCTCTTCAGTGTGTCATTGAATCATGGTCTAACGCTTTATTCTGTCACATTTGTAGGATGTAAAGATGTAACGTTTGGAAGATTAATTAGGTTTCCACTTCAACCTACATCTGCCTCATCTCAGTATATAAAAGCTGTTTCTGTTGCTCATAAAAGTGAGTGCAAACATTAACCGAATTACAAAATGTAAAGGACTTGGACGCTGGCACATTAATCAATCAATCCCTTTTGTACACTTACATTATTACCTGATGCAAAGACAATGTTGGCCACATGGTTAGAACAACTCAAATGCTAAACCTCTAGCTATAAAAAGCAAAACAGGCTGTGAGTAGTCGACACACCCACATTTGTTCTAATCTGAAATGGCAACAAACACAGAGTGTATAACCCCTTTTTGTGATAATCTATCCTATTATTCAAATGACATGTCACGCAGCATAAAAGATGAAAAATAAACAGACAGGCGGTGACAGTTTTTGTGCATAATCCGTTGGTTAGTCTTTAATGTGTCTCTTTATTTTTGCAACTATATGTGTGTATGCATGAATATTCATGATATACACCCTTCCATGTGTACAACAAGTGCAACTGTGAGCCAACAGTAGATCTGATAGACTCCATGCCACCAACATTTCTACAACCTTCTCCCCTCCTCATCGGAACATTCTCTGGTAATCCCTCCACATTTGGCTCTCTGACTACAACAACAGCCCCAATCAGGCTGGGGTTTATCCATCGAAGGACTCATTAGCTTTAGGCTTGTTTGAGTGGGCTTCAAACCAAGAGTCCTTACACCGTTTCCACAGTCTCCAGCCACACTGTGCTCTGGTGCATGCTCATGGTCTGTCAGCGGATCCTGGGTTCTGTTTGGAGTGGGAAATTATCTGAGGCGCCTTCTGGCTATAACGCCTCTGGCGCTTTAGCCCCACTCCTCTGTTTGTGTGTGTGTGTGTGTGTGTGTGTGTGTGTGTGTGTGTGTGTGTGTGTGTGTGTGTGTGTGTGTGTGTGTGTGTGTGTGTGTGTGTGTGTGTGTGTGTGTGTGTGTGTGTGTGTGTGTGTGTGTGTGTGTGTGTTGTTTATGTGTTAGCTGTTTCCTGTCCACACCAACAGAAAGCCTTTCCAAAAGTCGATACCTGAATATTTTTACTTCAGGGACTGTGACAAAATGCACAATCCTGATTAGCACGAACACACGCACACACACGAACACACGCACATGAAACTTGCATTCGGCATTCCACACGTCTGGCGAAAAACAGACTGAGCAGACACTTGACCTTTTTTACCAGACAGCCCTGACCCCAAAGGCTCCATCTTTGCTGACGTTCCCCTGTGTACATGAGTGTGTGTGTGTGTGTGTGTGTGTGTGTGTGTGTGTGTGTGTGTGTGTGTGTGTGTGTGTGTGTCACTGGGAGTGTGTTTGCATGCCAAATGTGCCCATGTAGGAAGATGAGGTGAAAGAAAGAGAAGAAAAACAAATACTCCCTTAGCTGTTCACCCTCACTTGGCCAAGTGATTAAAATTACACTGGAGGAGATGTGTTTGTGTGTGTGTGTGTGTGTGTGTGTGTGTGTGTGTGCGTGCGTGCGTGCGTGCGTGTGTGCGTGCGTGTATGCGTGTGTGCGTGCGTGCGTGTGTGTGTGTGTGGCTCTGAAGCTCTGACACCAGCTTTCTGTCACTCTAACAGCTACAATCAGTAACAGGATCAAGACTATCAACCCATTAACCGAAACTGCTTTGTTTTCTACATCCAATGTCAGTAGCCTACATGCTAACTCTGCCCTATAGTTCCTTGTTCTCCTTCTTTTATAAAACATGTGCTTTCACAGGGTGGATAAAACACTGCATTGAACTGTGAGGGAAGCGGCAGCCCCATCTTCTTTAACCAGCAGAACCCTGAAAGCTATTGCACTTACACAAAGGAGGAGAGAGCTATAATTGCCAGAGCTGGGCTAAACCATGCAATTAGCTTCAAATGACAAGACGGTCTGCAAGCTGAAATTATCCAGTTTCCAGAGCGTCTCCGAGAGAGACCGTGGCGTGTCTCACAACCTTTCACAGATGAGGAAGAAAGGAGGCGGAAAAAGACAGGAAAAGGGGAAAGATAAAGACGAGGCCCCTTGCTAAAATGCTTTACAGAGAGCGTAATTAAAACAGGGTGACGTATCCAGCGGAATAATGAGTCAAAGTGAATATGAAGCAGATGAAACAATGGAACACATGTCCAACGCTTCTCTTTCATCCCGACATTGTAAAAGCTGTGGGTCATTGCAGATTTCAATTCTCGGATGTCTTTTGTTTCAAAATGACTTGGGGGGTTGTGTCTTATGTATTATTATTCCAATGTACCTGATAATATGATTTATCTATTGTCCATTTATTTTTTGTGGCGTTCATGTGAATTTGCTTGATATGCAGTTGGCCCATCGCTGCTGAATCTACACTAATTTAAGCTCAAAGGCCAGATGCCCATGTTGCTTGATTTCTTTCAGCCAACTGTGAACCTATGCTTCAGCTGGCCTGCAATTAAAATTAAATATGCAGTTCAGCTGCTCCCCAAGCAAAGTACCGCCAAACCCCTATTTAAAAATGAAAGTGCAGAAAAATCCCACTTTGTTCTAGACGGAGAGAACACAATGCTTGAAGACTTAAAAAGACACATTTCAAAGGCTAGAGCAGGAAGAGTTGTTCTTTTCACTTTAACTTTTTGTCTAATGGGAGCAATCAAGTTTATCTCTTTTCATTTTATTTAAAAATAACAGTGTTCACTGTTACCAAACTGACTATACTGGCCATTCTACATTTCGTCCCAGAACAACTCCCTGAAAAAGAAGCCCCAAAGTCCTCCAATCTGCTCTTCTCCCGGCAGGTTAAATGTAGAATCCAACATAAATTGCCGCCATGGCCATTTGTTTATTAGCTTAAACAGTATAAGGTATAAGACCATAAAGACAGTTGTTGTGCAATATGTAAATGCACGCCAATAATAGGAAATATGACACTAAAAAAATGCTTTAAGATGAACAACTGCAGAAGAATGGAAATCGAGGTACTGTTAAAATAATTTAAACAAAGTATACATGATGTTCCAGAGTGTCAGTACTGGGGCTACAACAAAAACAAAGACACAACAATTAAACAATACATTTGTGATTCTGTAAATGCCCTGTGAGCAAGTAGGCGAACATTAGATTAAATGAAAAGAGAAAATTGCTCGACAAAAAAGCTAAAGCTAATTAAAAACCCATTGCCGAAGACGGTCAGTTCATGAAATGTTCAGTATGTGGACTGGGCAAGGTTCTGGCTTCGGAGCATTCAGATGTCTGTTTGTTGTCAGAGTAGTCTTTTATCCAATTACATTCAGCAGGCTTTGGTTGAATGCAGGCACACAGTCGCAGTTGAAAGCAAAAGAGCACATTTCCTTTCATTCACTTCTGTTTTAAATAAAACAGATTAATGAAACAATAAGAAACGATTTCAGTAAAATATGGAACTGACTCTTATGGAATTCCTTATTTATTAATGACCACCATTTAAAGCTCAGATTTCTGTAACGCCAAATATCACTATGCAGTCTTAAATGGTTTTACAGGAGCACAAACACATCCATGTGCTCGAGTACTTCATAAGCAGTCGCTGCCGAACGATGATGCCATCTACGTAAGGTGGGTCCACTAGTCGTCTGGCATTTCCTCCACAGGGTGTCTGATCTGGGGGTTGTCACATGGCCACATCGTTCAGCTTTCAGCAGACAATTGTATTTAAGCTTGCTCTGAGGTGCATAGAAGCTATTCTGCAGTAGAGTTAAGACATATCATGTATCGTGTTCCCTCTACCACAGAGTCGGTCGTTGTGCAAATGCTGCTTTCTGTGCTGGAGACTAGCGAGTGGTGTCAAAAGCCAAGGAGGCATGGTATAACCTCAGTCACCTATGTTACGTAAAAGAAAGTTGAGTTTTTATATAAGATTTTGAATTTTGAACAGTCCTCATAGTTAAAAATGTCTCACCAATCAGCCACCCATCTCCACCACTCCTGGAGCTAGACACATTCCCACTGAGCAGCAGTACAAAGGAGTCGGAGCAGATTACAATAGGGGAATGGTAATTTAGAAAACGCTTTGATGTGTAGATGGTGCAGTCTACAGTGCCAATGCTATTTATGAGTCCAACTTTAGCATAAACAACACTCTTAACTTTTGTCATTGATGAGCACTGTAATAAAAGGATATGTCCTGGGTTCTGAAAGATGTGATAGCTTTGAGAGCTCTTAGAAGCAGACTGAAATGCATGATCTGTCTCTGAAAGGATCCTGTGGCTGAATCTCCAAGTGCAGTAAGTACTTACAGGTGTGCAGACACAGGATTTGACCAGCATGTGGTTCACCTTAAGTTTATTGCAAACATTCAAAAGCAGTGCTCCTAAAAACAATTTTTTGGCTTAGGCCTTGGTGGCCAAAGCATCTGCAAAGCAAACTCAATAATCAACACTTTCTTAGTCGAAGCTGCTTTTAGTGACATAGGAGGCCAACTGATCAACACTCAACTGAACTCCAGATGCATCCTTCATTTGAATACAGTAAGACCTACAACGCAATTCAAAGTAAGTTTAGAATCACATGACCAAACAACACACGGATGTGCATGTAGATGAGAGCAGTGCTACATCACTGCTGGCAAAATGATGGCCCCGCCCCCTTTCTGGTGAAATCAAAGATTTGGCGCCAAGCAGAAAATACATTTTCATCATGTCTTAAAGCTGTTGTGTACTGTATTGCACGTTTAAGTGGATATGACACATTCATAGTTTATTAAATGTTAAGAAGCCCTCAGATGCTGTTTCTTGCAAGATGTTGCGTTTTGCCCCCGGTACCGGGGGCATGGGGCTTCACTGGTTAATCTATTGATTCGTGTTCACCAACACGATTTTCCCCTTTTTTTCATGACACACAGAACAATTTTAAAAGCAATGTATTTCTATTGGTAGTATGTTTCGTGCCTGCACCACGTCTTTTTGTCCAGTCGGGTCTTGGAAGACCGGAAGCTGTGTGGTTCATAAAAACATGTTCTTACTTAATATCAAGCCACGATTATTGTTTTTAATTTTAAACGTATAATGTCTGACTGAATTTCTAAATAAAATAACCGGAAACAGATACACACCCACTGAACTGATTACCCAATATCCTCAGCTATGGTTGAAGCTCGGTGATTGGATTGTTTAGCCGCAATGCACGTTGGGATATGGTGTTAATGCGATATGAAATCCGAAAAACATTTACAAAAAAAGAAAATAATACTTTAATCCGAGTGTGCTTGCTTTTCTCTTTGGAAGTCATCACATAACGGCATTGTAATACACGTTTCGGCTGCGTTAAATATTACACATCTGCCGTAGTTCTTTATTTATAGAGCCCTGATTAGAAGACTTCTAGACAAACTGGAAGAACTGCCACCGAAACTGAATATGTGACGTGGATCATAAATATATCAGCAATTAAACAACATCTTCAATTTCTCTTCACACAATACGTCTCCTTGCAGTATCAACATTAATTCGGCTCACTTTTATATTTAATCCAATTGGTAGATAGGTAGCAGTGCACAGCTGATAGACAGGGACTTGTAGTTTTTAAAGATATTACTGATTTTCTTTGAATATAAGAATGTAAATACTGAGTTGAAAGTATAGTCAGGGTTTTGGGTGATGGGAGATACATCTATGGAATCAGAATTTCATTAGCTTACCATTAAATGACGGATAGACCTTTCTGTCTGTGATGTTTTACAAATCAGATATTAATGTGTAGAAGTAAAACATGTGAAATAATATAGCAATATCCTGTAAAATTATGTGAAAACATGAATAAAACTACACATCTTCAGATGTTATACATACATAAGTGTCCTACACTAATAATACAAAGTTATTATGGCATTGTATGCTGTGTGTACCTTGTGTGCACCGCCTAGTGGTTAAAGCACGTTATTGATTTTTCTTTTTTATATGTTATATTTGATGAAAAAAATATTAAGAGTACATACTTTCATAGGGGGAAAGTAGAAGGTCAATGATAGAAATATAGAATATCAAAAATCTAGAAGATACTGTAAGTGATCTCTACAATAAAACAGTTTAGTGCCGGATGTACAAAGATATTAATATGAGGATGTGCAAAACAGAAAAACGAATTAACCTTTATTTAAACATTAAAGAATACTTTAGGTTAAGGTCTTCTTTTAAATAAGAAAAAAGCTTTGAGGGTATCTACAGATAAATATTAAGCCTGACAAAGTACTTAACGTCTAATATATTGCTTTCCTGCAATGTTAACTATGTTGAAGCACTTATTTTAACTGATATTGTACATATTAATTATACTCTTATGTATGTAGATAGAATAAGAAATGTGCAGAATATGACAGTTTAATGGTGGAGGAATACACACATATTGATAGATGTCTTGGAATGCACTGTTGAGGAACCTGCGACCCAAGTTTTTCCTTCATTGCATAACTTCAACGTAGTTGTGTATATGATATGTCAATAAACCTTTGAAAATCTTGAAATCTTGAAAGGGATGTGCAAAATAGCCATTATATACAGTCTTTAATTAACTATTAGTAGAGAATAACGAGTAATGAATATACTTTATAGGGATCTGCAGATAAATGTTTAGTCTTCTCAAGCACCAACTATCAAATATCTTGCCTGATTGTTGGCACTTGACAATCACCTTCCCTGAACTTTACTCAGGTGTAACTAAAATCTGAAGTCTTTGGATAGTCTGCCGTGGTTTCGTTCCATTTAAAAGAGCTGTTTGACGCTCGGCGTAACCTTGGCACACTGCCACTCTCACATCCAATCCCAGAGCTTAAAGATTAATCACGGGGTTTGTCAAGCAAAGGGACTGTAGTCCCAAACGATAGTTGAGGATTATTGGTAGTGTAGTGTCTTCGGCCATCCTAAACTCCAAAATGTTTTTCGGATTTCATATCACATTAACACCATATCCCAACTTGCATTGCGGCTAAAACATCCAATCACAGAGCTTAAACCATAGCTGAGGATCTTGGGTAATCAGATCAGTGGATGTGTATCGCAATGATGCTCGAAATGTCCCATATAGGCCTAGGTCTGTTTCCTGTTACTTTATTTTGAAATTCACTTCCTGACGGACGGCAAAAAAGCCAGAGATTATAGAATTAAACAAATAAATAAAAACAAGGATAATTGTGTGTTATTGTTGAGTAAATAACAGTGTGTTGTTTAGAAAAGAATAACAAATTAGAAGGAAAAAAATATTTTAAAAATACATATTTCAGTATTCTGAGTATTCTCACGGACGGCAAAAAAAGTCAGACATTATACGATTTAAAATAAATACAATAATCGTGGCTTGATATTGAGTAAGAACATGTTTTTATGAACCACACAGCTTCCGGTCTTCCAAGACCCAACCGGACGAAAAGACGTGGTGCAGGCACGAAACACACTACCAATAGAAATACATTGCTTTTAAAATCCTTCTGTGTGACACGAAAACAAGGGGAAAATCGTGTTGGTGAACACGAATTAATAGATGAAATGTTGTGATTATAACACGAAATGCCGTGAGACTGGGTTGTACACACACACGTTACCATTGACAAGTGAGAGCTATGCACACGCAGTCAAAAGCAATGTTATGCTCTGAAAACTGAAAACTGAAACCTAGGCTCAAACTAGTAAATATGAAGACGGATTGTCAGGAATAATTTCAAAGTGACACAGACACATTGGATTAACCATTGGATTAACCTTCAGCAGAGTTTTTATCGTTTTGATGCCATTGAACACAACTTTTGATCAGAACAACAGCTAAGGTAAGAAGCTTCCTCCGTGAAGCTACGTGTTGCGATGTCTGTTTTTGCGATGTCTGTAGCGAGTTTGGATCGCTCAGTGGTGATACTTATATTTCTGGAATCTGTGGAATCTCAGTTTGCTAATCGATATCTTGTTTGTTCAGATACGATAATGCTAAGTGCGATAGCATTTTTTCGCTCAGGGCTCATTTAGATGCTTCTTGTGAGACTTGTGTTTTGTTTCGGTAAAAATGGTTCATATCGTCAGTTAGCTGAGTTTCTTCCCGTTAAGTGAGTATGGAACATTAATAGTGTCATAAATGTAAGCCCTGAGACACAGTTTAGTGAAAAAAAAAGCCCCATGGGGCTTAACAGGTTAACGGGAAGAAACTAAGCTATCAGACAATATTAACCATTTTTAGCTTAACGAAACACAAGGGTAATAACAAAGGCTCTGAATTAGCCCTGAGCTAAACAATGCTAACGCACTAAGCACAGAACTCACGGTAAAATACCCTTATTACTTATTGGATCTGCACAAACAAGATATCGATTAGCAAGCTGATTCCACAGATTCCAGAAATATAAGTATCATCACTGAGCGACCAGAACTTGCGGCATTGGAAACAAAACCAGATATCACACAACGTAGCTTTAGGTAGCAAACACGGGACATTGTCTTACCTTTTGCTGTTTCTGATCAAAAATTGTGTTCAATGGCATTAAAACGATAACAACGCTGCTGAAGGTTAATCCAATGTGTCTGTGTCACTTTGAAATGATTACTGTTAATCCATCTTCATATTTATGTCAATAACAGAGATTTCATATTAGCTGCTACAAGAGTATATGACAGCTTCCGGTTTTGGGCATTCTGGCTACGCATCACTCATTCACCAATGGGTAATGTTTAGATGGATTTTAGGAACTTCCCCCCGATTCTATTGGCTCTAACGGTTAAAAAGCAGTGGCGAGCCATCAGGGCCCTCTAGGCCCTCTGTGAGGGCCTAAGATATTCTAAAAAATAATATTTAAAAACATTTAAAAAATATATATGTTTTTTAAATATATATTTTTTTAATATTATTTTTGTTATATTTTTCATTAGTTTTACATTAGGGTCGCTGTCATTGATGCGTTTTGCACCCTGGGCCGTTGTTTTGATATTCCGCTGAAGAATATGCTGTGACGTAATAACTCTTTTTTTTTCTTTTTTTCGAGGCAATTGGTGGGGGTCAGAGGGCCTAGGTATAAAGCTCACGGCTCGCCACTGTTAAAAAGAGGTGTCAATCATCAAAATCGACGAGGGGGGCCAGAGATATGGAAAATGCACCCAAATGACCCCAGAAGTGTTTTTTTTTTTCTAAATCTCTTTAAAAAGGTCAAATGTCACTTGTTTTGCATCAATCTTGATACAGGGCACTATAATTTTTTTTTTTTACTATGTTCAATCTGAATTTACTTTAAAATTAAAAAAAAATCTATATTGATTCTGACTTTTCTACATCCAACTCACAGGTTTATCATTGCTTTGAGAACAAAGATTATTAATTTACCCCTTTTTAGAAGTGAAGATATAGTCAATTGTTCTGGGAATGTCATTTTCGAGCCTGAGGCCTGAAAAACAGGCTCGGGGCTCCACTGGTTAACAACAAAAAAGATACATAATAACAAATATATGTCCTCACGAGCCGCTCAATCAGTGATGTACACTTCATAAGGTATGATGCTAATGAGGTAAAGTTGAAGTGTTATCTACTCCTTCCTCTCTCTACCGTTCCAAGGTCATCGATCGGCTATTGATTGAACTTCACCATATCGACACCAATCATCGATATCCTTGTAGATAAAAAAAATGCACAGTATTTCAGATGTTTTGATCGTATTGGCGAATACCTCCAGTCAAATGACAGCAGATATTTTTACCCAAAAAGGGGCGTGGCCGTGACGTAGAGTAAAAACTATAAAACTGTATAAACTATGCTTACACTAGGGTTGCCCTCGCCTTAAAAACTGTTTGACAAAAATGTCTGACTAATGGTCGCACGTATATGATATATTATGATTATTAATATTATTTTTTTGGAAGGTATACTACATCAAAACTACACACTGGCCAACAGACTACAGACTTTTTGGAGCAAAGCTGTGACTGAATTATCTATTATCTAACCCATCACTTGCAGTGCAGTGTGACAGGAGGAATGAATACAGCAACAAATGACTTTCTGATAAACTTAAAAAGTCAGAACCTGTTATGTTCATATTTGACCTTGTGCACTTAGTGGGTTGTCACAGGAATGTTTTATTTTAGCTATCAGAAATCAATATTGCATTCATGTTTGTGATGTATATAACATACAGCGTATTGATGGCTTTTGCAATGAGATAGAGGGGTGTGTTTTTGTCTTAACACAGGATACACAACTGCATTCTAGCAAAAAAACTTACATAATTAGACTCAGAAAAAAACTAATGTCAAAGAAACAACTACCTTGATCCCACCTCAGGCACACTGATAACAGCGTTCCATTTTGTTTCTCATTACTCACCCATTACATTGTGTTGAGCTGACATGTCTGAAAATGTACAATTGCCTGTCCTGTGTCTGCTTGGCCTTGAGGTTCCTTAACCTGTTAAGCCCGAGAGACCCTGGTACCGGGGCACTGCCGCAACATCTTGCAGGAAACAGTGTCTGAGGGCATGTTCATTTAATAAACTATGAATGTTGTATATCCATGTAACGGGAAGAAACTCATCTAACTGATAATTTTTTTTTTTTTTTCAAAAGAAAACCCACAATGCTAACACTGAGCCTCTGAATTAGCAACGAGCGAAAAATGCTAACAGATTACTGCACCGAAAATCACTCACAAAACCTTATTATTTATCTTTTCTCCACATCCATGACATCGTTTCACATCGTGAGGTGACACAGAATCGATGGGTACCCTCATTATCACTGAATTATACAAAATCGCAACGTTATAAGCAAAAACAGACATCAAAACATTTGACGCTAGGTAGCTAAAAATGCTAACAAGGTTACCTTGACTCTGTAGTCTCTCCAAAGTGGTCTTCAATGGCATTAAAACGATAAAAACGCTGCTGAAGTTAATCCATAGGTTAATCCAATGTGTCTGTGTCCCTTTGAAATGATTTCTGATAATCCATGAGCAATGAGACGGATAATCCATGCTTTTCCGTTTCTAGATGTCAGAGCTAGAGTGTAGCTTCACTCTAATGCAAAATTACATGTGCAAAGCCCCCACCTTTTTGTTTCACAATGAGTGTGTGTGGGGAACTCCCCCTTCGATTCTATTGGCTCTAACGGTCAGAAAGAGGTGTCAACCATCAAAATCGACCAATGGGTTCCAGAGATATAGAAAAAAAAACATTTCCACCCAAATCACCTCAGAGGTGGAGTGTTTTTGGCTAAACCTCTCTAAAAAGGTCAAATGTCACTTGTTTTGCATCAATCTTGATACAGGGTACTTATTATATGTTGTACTTTGGATTCCTAAAGCTTTTAGTCTCCCCTCTGCTAGGTGAGGCCCCACGCAGTCTGCGTGATCGGCCTGTAGGGAGGGACGGCCCTAAACATTGGTGTTTTAATTAATTAATTTATAACCTGTGCACTGGGCAGCTGTTACTATTAGATAAATATGCAAACGGTATCTTTATTGGCACCTAACCAAATGTAAAGGGCTGTGATTAACTTGACTAAGGGCAACCATCATGTATGCATAATCTGGGAAATGCTTCTAGGTACTGTAGATATATTTTTCACTGAGAACTGTACAATCTCAACTAAAGCTTGACATCTCCTCCATTGTTCCCTGTTAATAGCTTAAAGGTTAGGTGTTGTTTTTCTCCCTTCTAGGGTGTTAGCTAACACCTTACATTAGTAAACAGGATTAAGTGCTCTTTGTTTTGGATCTTCTCCAGCTTTGTTCAGCTCTCAGCGATGTTGAAAGATAATTCAGGTGTGTGTGAACACTTGATATGCTGTCCTGATCAGTGAATTAGGACATAACTCAAATACAGACACTGCACAAGTGTTTCCGCCAGACCAGAGCCGAGAGGGCGTCCACCCCGAGAGCGGGTGGGGGTACCTTACCATCATCCAAGGGTAGTTTTCACTATAAGTAAAAAAGAATTGTTGGACGGACACTATAATTTACAGTTTTTTACTGTGTAAAATCTGAATTTTCTTTAAAAATAAAAAACATCTATATTGATTCTGACTTTTCTACATCCAACTCACAGGTTTATCATTACTTTGAGAAAAAAGATTATTAATTTAACCCTTTTAGAAGGGAGGATATGGTCATTTGTTCTGGGAATGTCATTTTCGAGCCTGAGACCTGAAAAACAGGCTCAGGGCTTAACAGGTTAATAGGGCCAGACTGGAACGGTTGGGCTCTCTTGAATCGGCCCAGTGAGGTGACCATTACACGGCGCCACTCTGCAGCTATTATTGCATTAGCTAAACTGACCATTAAATTAGCACCCAGCTCTCCCCATCTGTACACGCTTCCAACGAGCTGACACTAAACTGGAGTTATGATCCTCGCTGCATATGCTCCATGCATTTTGTTCTACCGAACCAATCTGTAGACACTGTCAAATGTTTCCAACGTTCAGCTCAGCTGCCCAACAACATTTCAGATTTTAAGTGGGCATAAATGCCAGTGGTAGAGTTGCATTGAAAAATACTTACTTGGTATTTTCCTGCTTTATAAAAGGTCATCTAACAGTAATGTCAACGATTGGGTTAGAGCTGAAAATACTGTTTATATTAACATATTTGCTTTTGCTATGGAAATATGTATTTTTTAGATAATTCTTTCTTAAAGGGGGCCCATTTTTCCATGTGTTCACCCCAGAGGGAGTTCCTCTCCCACACATCCCCCCCCCCCCCCTGCCTGAAACACCTCCATTGAACTCAATGGTTTACTTCCGTAACATAATGACATCACTATGCAACACTTGTGCCTTTATTGGCTAGCGCTCAACACATTGTAGGTAATATGCTAAGGGACATTTCCGAAACAAGCGGTTGACAATGGAGTCAGCCAGCTAACCAATCACAGCAGACTGGGCTCTGGTTTCAGACAGAGGGTGAAAAGATGTGCTGCAGCACAGGCAGTATGAGAAAAATAAAGAGCTTTTTGAACATTAAAGCATGGAGACCTGTCACAGTATAAGCACAGAATACAAATATGAAACTGAGAGTGAACATAATATGTCCTTTTTATTATTGACAGTCTTATTGTTTTTGAGCTGTTCATTCGATTTGTTTATCAGAATCATTTAGACCTTAGCAACAAAATAAAAGCAGCGCTCCAGAGTGATCTTCGGTCTTGGTTTTGAGTGAAAATTACAGTTCAAGGCATTACCATCATCATGCATTGAGCAGGCCAGTGGAGGGAGAGACTGTGGAGGTTTGTTGGCTTTAACACACACAAATGCACTCTGCGACAGACCTTCAAGCTTTGTTCAGTGTTTAATGCATAATAGACGACAGTGAGACAGAGAGGAATGGGAAAGGTTTTCATTGAGATCAGGGCGAGGGTGTAGAGAGACAATAAAGAAAAGAGAGTCTTGCTCGAGTTATCCGGCGGTTCCACCTGCCAGCAGATATTTTTAGAACCGATGGTGATTTTAAACTGATAATTAGCTTGCCATTAGATATGAGCAATTATCTCTGCTTCTCCCCATCTCTAATGAGGAAGATGAGGGTGTAAATGAGCGTCTACCATTGAAGCAATTTGGCAAATATTTTTTAGCTGTCATTATACCTTGTGGATGTCCAGAAATTAGACAAATGGGATTCAATTGGATGTGTCTGTGTGTGTGTTGAGTCCATTGTCTACCTACTATCCTTCTCCCCAAGGACAGAGACTGATCTGATTCAATCCATATCTGGCGCCTCTCAGCAGGGGACGAGATGGAGGTAATCCCCACTGTCAGGCCTCCATGCTGGGAGGGACTCACGACTTGAGTCACCGCCTGAGGCCTGTGTGCCGGGGCTAAGACTACTTGAGCTCTGAAATGTTGTTCTGTACCAGCCAACACCTGAGCAGCAGAGAGAAAACATTCCTCCCAGCAGTTGGCCTAGAAGAATAATTCAGTAAATCTGAGGCTAGACTGAAGGAAATGCCATTATTATTTTTGTTAAACATGTTGTTTTTCATTTTAAGCCCCCTAATAAGAGATGTTGGTTTTCAGTGTGTTCTTCCACAAAATCAAATTGTAATGTACTTTGACACAGCATTTGATTCCTATGAGCTTTGGATTGTTATATTAAAATTAATGTTAATTTGATCAACAAACAAGTTAAAATGCATTAGATAGCTGAATGACCACATTTAGTTAGTTGAAACAGCAGTTTTAATGACCATTCTGTCAAGATCATATGGTGATCATATGAGTGCAGTGTCTGCATTTTGTATATATGTGTTTGCGTAAATTATATGACTGCCTTTTGAGGGCAGAACAGGAAGACCACAATGAGTGCAAACATGAGTAAGTATAACTTTCAAATCAATTTCATACTGTTCAAAAGAAACATACAAGCTGAGATTCAGTAGCATTTAATCGGAGCCCACTCCAGTTTCCAACCTCTCTTCAAATTCCTTTGAGTTCAACTCAATACAGAAACATTGTAAGGAGCAGTGTTATTATTGTTTAAAACATGATTAGAATACTAAACCAATTTAGCTTTGGACTCTAAATCATTGTTTGTCTCATGACTCATGATTGACAGTTTGAAATAAAAAGGACCATATACAATTCAGCCGACATAACATATATTTATTTTATTTATTTATGGCATTGATGGTTTGTAAATCTGTAGACCACCACGGTCAAAACTTATCCGTAAATATTTGGATTGCCGTGGAATTTGGAAAGAATATACATACCAAACTTTGGTGTTTCTTTAACTTTAAGTGCCATAGTCATACCAAATACTTTTGATGTATTAAATGTCTGCAAAGAACCCATCTTCCTCTGTACTTTGTGTTTTGCATTCATTAGCAAGTTAGTATGCTAAACCAACATGGCTAAGATGGTAAGCGTTACATGTGCTAAAATCACCATTTGAACATTGGGATTGTGAGCATGTAAGCATATAGCTGAAAACACTGCTGTAATGTAAAGCCTCCCAGAGATGTTAGTATGTCTACTCTCTTCTGAATCTAGTAGCACGTTTGAAGTCCAAATGGCAGAAAATCCTACTAAAGTCACAAGGCATTGGCGTCAAAGTCCAATAGGAAGTTATTTTTCTTTGTGTCAGTTTGATTCTAAAATGGGAGGTTTCTGTAGTTTTATTCATGCCAACTACATACACTGCATGTGTCTGCAAGGCACTTCGCACAGAGGCCATTAAACAGTGAATCTGACAGCTATAGGCCAGAGTATTATCCTCTTAAATACAATCCAGAAGAGGGAATGGACAACCTAATGTGATTTGGGAATCAATGGTATATACTGTATGCCCCATTTCACGGGGGAATGCAAAACACACTTTCATAAGTTTGTTAAGACCCCACAGCATATGCCCAAAAGCGACCAAGCCAAAACATGATTAGCACTGCTGTTTTCACACCAGCTGCATTGATCAGATGTAATCTAATGAAACCTCACGGCCATGCAGGAACAAAGCCAGCTTGGTTTAGAACACAGGGCCTCTTTTCAATTCACTTCACACAGTGTTAAACATGAGCCAACCATTTGGTAGAAGGGCCATACCATAGAAGGAGAGCATATTCGTAACAGGGCTAAGACCAACACCTTGCTAAAATTGAAGCCCAGTCATCCCTTGTTTAAATAATAATGTAACGTATTTCTTAGGGATTAAGCTGGGTTGAAATCATTGGCAAAATAGGCATGTGTGGGTAAAGGAATCTAAAACTTTTCAAAAATGATTGGTTTAAAGCTACACAAAGCATTCAGACATGAAAGGTAGCTGGTCATTTTGGGTTGTCACACTTATTTTTTAGTTGCCCTTTTACACTTTTAAATCAGTTACTGAAAGGTTTGACCTTCAGTAGAACCTATAGGAGTTTACTTGCTTGTTTTGCGCATTAGCATGACCATGGCCACTATCAAAGTGTTTCCACTCTGTCTGTTCAGCCGTCTGTCTCACTGACCGAGACACCTGTCTGCAATCAGCGCTTCTTATTTGGCAGGCCGACCCACAATCTGGTCAACGTCCAATCGTATATGTGACAGCTGGGTTTCTACGCTTTACTAGAACCGTCACGGCCTCGTCCCGGTCCACTGTCTACAACAGCCAACTGTTATCCCTGCAAAACAGACAACACACCGCCTGTCATAGCTTTGACCCACCGCCTATGTTTTCATACGACTTAGGACTGATGAAAACAGTACAAGGTTGAAGGTGTAAGAAAGGGTCACTGCATGCAACTTTGTTTTTATTTATAACAACTTTGATATAGAATTATCTTAAAGTTAGTTATACCCAGGGTTGGGAGGGCTAAAATGTATTTGTTAGAATTATTAAATACCTTTAAACAGTAACCATGCTGAGTATCAAAATATAAAGGTAATATAACCTGATCACTTTTTGTTACTTTTGGATCTTGCAATGTAGAATCAGGACCTGGAACCTGGAATTGGAATATGGAATATGGACTATGGACTATGGACTATGGACTATGGACTTAGAATATGGAATTGGAACTTGGAATTGTATTGTGGAATTTGAATTTGAATTTGTATTTAAAATTGCAACCTGGAATTGGAATTTGGAATTGGAATTTCGAAATGGAATTAGAATTTGGCATTTTAAATATGAACTGAGAACCAGGATTCAGAACCTGGAATTTGAATTAGGAATTGGAATTGGATTTAGGAGTTGGAACTTGAAATTGGAACATGGAAATGAAACCTGAAATTAGAATTATGAACTGCAATTTTGTATTGGAATTATAATCATTGATTGTGCAGTCTTTGGCAATTTTCATCCTCTATTATTGGGTGGGGCTGACTGTCCCTATTTCCTTGTTGCTTGAGTCCTTATGTGCTATCAACCCTATGACACTCTCTTTTTTTCAGCAAAATATCAAATGCTGACTAGGTGGCATTGTTTAATCTTTCTTTTGATAGTGAATAACACCAACAAAGGACCTATGCTGCCATACAAACTATTTGTATGTCGGACATAACAAGTAACAAGTAATACATAAATAATACAAGCTATGTTTTTCTACTTTACCGAGTACATAAGGAAGGATATCGATGCAGGTGAAATAATAGCATCAAGGCTGAACCTGTATTCACCGTCAGCTGAACTGACAACCTTGAATGGAGGGGTTGTTCAGGTGTGTGACAGATTGAATGCTCATTAAAACAGACAACTTCCATAAAGTCTCGTCCCTGGCTGACATGTCAGCTCAACACAATGTAATGGGTGAGTAATGGTTGTCTCCCTAAAGAAGAAGCACTCACAAGTTCCCAGCTTGCCAGCGCCATGAAAGAAAGATTTAATGAAAGTGTTTGATGCAGGTCAGAGTTCAGTAACCATATGATGTGAGGGGAGGTTAATACAATAATGATTGCTCTGTCTATGTTCATAAAAGCTGTCCATAAAAGGTAAATACATTGCTCCTGTCTGTGTGACTCTCTGCATCTGCCATTTTGTGTAACATCAGTGCAACTACAAGGTTAAATGGTTAACACCCACTGTTGGCAAGCTTCTGCCTTGCTTCAGTGTCCTTTAGAAAGATATCAAATCCTTACCTCCTTGTAAAAATCCTTGTAAGAAAGATATAAATATTGTATTTGCATTGGTGAACTTGACAAGTAACAGAAAAGAAAAAGTTCACTGCCTAACTACTGACAGCCATGTTAGAAATGATGGGTTTGAAAGCAACAATGGATACAAAAATCTGCCAACAATTCAAATATACATTACTGAACCGGAGCACATGTTTTAAGCCATGCCAGCCGCATGTCTGATGAGGTATTGGTTGGTCAGTTCTTCTTTGGTCCATTGAATGACTATGAAATGGATTACCATGGAGTTTGGTTGTAGTTAACACTTTAAATGAAAGTAAAAACTATACTTAACAAAACCACTTGTTTATGTTTAGGGAACTAAACGTCATGGTTTTAAATAAGTATGTTTTGGAAAAAGTATTTCCCTCAGCACGTAATTGACAATGCATTTCAGGTTATTCAGAACATCATTTGTTGGAGACCAGGCTGGCATCACTACTGTGGATGTAGACTCCAGTCTTGTTAACTTGTGACGAATAATTCCCCCGCTTCTAGCCTATTAGCTACCTTACTCTGCTCCTTTAATCAAAACTGTCTTCTTCCGAGCTCATTTGATTTACACGCCAGCAAAAACAGAATAAAGCACATAAGTGGGTCATCAATTACCAATTTCTCTCACAAGTATCCTTCTTTGTCTTATCTGCCACACAGCTGTTTTATATTAAGAAATTAAGACATGCAGCGAATTATATTATGGTCCATGATGATGATGCTAACAGACACAGCTGCAGCTTCTGTAAAGCATTAAAGGTAGCACAGAAACTCGTACTTCAGCTTGAGTGAACTGCACACCTTGTCTCCTGTAGTGTTACTCGACGTCCTCCTCTGTCACTCCTCCAGCCTGGAATAGCAAATGACGAACACATGAGCTGATGGGCCACTTTAAAACATGTCAGACGTTGCTGTCTGATTCAGATTCCACACTGGAAAAAATGCTGCTCCAAAATTAAGTCAAAGAAAAATAATAACAAGGTGTGTTCGCTTGTAATAAATTAGAAATATGCCAATAGAAGAAGTGGATATTAGCTTGGTAAGATTTCTTGAAATAAGATGGGATATTTAGATAAATGAGATCTTACAATTAGCTGGGAAAACTTATTCTGAACTATTTTACCAGGATCAGGAAATGTTGTGTTACAAAATAAGCCAAAATGCTCATATTTTTTCGGTTTGTGATGTAAATGGTGGATTTTCAAGTAAGATGTATTTCTTGAAACCAGATGATCCATCTTTTACAAATACCACAGCAGATTAAAAAAACTATTGCCAAGTAGGTTTACACAAACAAGACCCAGTATCTCACTGCATTCTTACGTCTTAAGTTATTATGTCTTATATCAAGTGTCAAGACATTTCTGACTAGATATTAGACGAATATACTTGGCATATTTTGAGTTTTTACAGTGCAGCTTAAAATACTTTTACACCTCCAGACCCCCTTTCCTCTTTCACTGTGTCTCCTGCCCCCCCTGGTTTCCTCTCTTATCTGAAAGGGGAGATGGCGTTCAGTGCTGTTAGCAAAACAAACCGAGATGGAGCGTGCAGGGGGCCCCCCCGTGAGTCCAACACTTCACTTGAGTAGGTGTCTTTAAGAGCCCTCCCCAGACATAGAGGTCTGCTTTACATTTCCACTTATTTATTTATGATGGGCACAGAGAGGAGGAGAGGTCTCAGAACTACTTCCCACTGAGTGGTGCAGGCCCAGACCTCTGAATCTGAGCTGACGTGGCATATATATAGTACGGAGAGGTCCTTGGTGGGAGGTGGTGTGATATAAGTGAAGTGTTAGTGACAACGTGCCACCTTGGTTTACTATTTTATAATGGCTATTTCATGTGCAACACCTCAACTGCAATGGGTGGGTATGACAGAGGAGTGTAGGTTTGAGTATTTGTGCTCACCGGCCTACAGCTTCAAACTTGTGCATACATTAATGCGAAAGCTTGTGTTTTGCTTATCGTTGACTCCAAGGCTACAATTTCCACCCAGGAGGTAGCACTTATCAAAGTACTATTTTTGTCCCCAACACTTTTCCAGGGTGCTTGGTGGACTTTTGCGCTCTGCCTTCCAGGATTTATACATGCTTTCTTACTGGTATTTTTACCTACAGTTGATTGATTCCTAGAAAGTCAATATAACTAATAGGACAAGTTCTGTCTTCTTATAATCTTTCTTCAACTTCTTTTTTCTTGAAAAGAAAAGTTTCAGATGGACACATTTTGACTTCTATAGTTCTTATTTTGTTTCTTCTTCTTTTGTCGTGTCATTATACTGTAGCTCATGCTGAACTATTCTCTAAATCGTATTGTTTTCTGTTTTGTTTTGTATGTCATTCATATGTAATTTACTCTAAATTGCTGTTGCACTTGAAATTGCCTTTGTGTCTGAAATCTGATATATATTTAAACTTTCTTTGCTTTACTGCTGGAAACAACATCCAGTATGTCGGGTGAGTGGTGGAAGAGAATGTCTTCTCTCATTCAACACGATGAAGCTAGATAATGTGAACTCTTGATGTAGTTCCCCTTTTTTTTTTTTAAACAAATATGATTTAAAAAAAAATTCAACTTGTGTGTTGTTGGGTTCCTAAAGCATGATGAAATATTTTTCTGGCCAAGCATGATTGACTCTAAGGGCTCCTTTGAGTCCTTAATTTTTGAATGGATCACATTCTTTATTTATAAGAGGTCCCTTTTGGTCGTTTTCGGTGCTCAGAGGGACTTATGGCGCGTTTCCACTACACTGCCTCGCTCGGCCTCGCTCGGTATGGCTAGGCCTCGTTAGGACTGGCTCACTTTATGGCGCATTTCCATTACAGTTTAGGAACTGGGGTAGTATCTATAGTAACGCAGTGTAGGCGGAGCCGTGACGTCATCTTCAATGAGAACCCCAGAAAAACAACACAGCCGTTAGCTGTTAGCACTCAGAGCTCACAGCTCCTCATATATGTTCAGAAACTAGACAAAAGTTAAACAAGTACAAACCACAGACTGCCTGTGTCATGGCGAATACAGTCGCTGCATTATTTATGTCTGTATAGGCCGTTGTTGTGAGTGTGGACGGTCGGAGCATATACTGCGTTAGCTTAGCCAATCTCCATTTAGAAAACACGCATTTTAAAAGGTTTTTCGCCTGCCGTCTGTCTGCAGACTTGTCAAAGCATTAATTCATGGTTTTTACTAACCGGTATCAGTATGTTGTTACTTCGGCATCATTTTGAAACGTGTATTACAATTAAATCACGGTCAAATATGTCCATCTTGTTGTAGTTGTAGCCCCCTTGCCAGCAATTCTCTCTCTAGTTTAGCATACTCAGCCCGACTCAGCCTCGTTGTCTCTGGCCCTAGACCCACGATTTTATGAGGCCAGAAAAACTGTGAATTAGGACCCGCCGGCCGGTACTAGGCCAAGTGGAAAAGCAACCAAAGACGGGCCGCTGACGTCACAGCCCTCTTAAACCGTGCTCCGCGCTGTAGTGGAAACGCGCCATAAGTCATCCTGAGCCACATGTCCGGCAGTGGCTCAGTAGTCAGTAGGGTTTACTTAAGCTGTACAATAGCTGCCCACTGCTCCTAGTACTAGACTCCTGGTACTAGGATGGGTTAAAAGCAGAGAACACATTTCACTGTGTGTGCTCTGTGTGCCATTAAAGAGGGTTTCATCCCTCCGATTCTATTCTATATGAGGTATCACAGCACACTGCTGCACCTGGGGGCTTGTTTCTGCCAATACAGGAAGAACACAATACTGTGGGGGTAAACCCCTGCTAAATCTTGTTGGAAACCCTGTGGTTATCAAGATGAAAACATGATGGTAAAAAGAGGACTAACACACAACTGGAGACAAAACTGCTTATTGTATGATCATGTAATTATATTTTCAGAATTTTTAAATTATAAAACTTATGACATTAAAAATGTCTTAGTACAACTTTTTACAAGAAAACTATTTTTAGAAGATAATACCTTTCAATAAATATAATTGATGTTCAACGTATTGAACAAAACAATTAAAGCTATTTAGTTTTTACAATGCACAGTATTTTGAAGACTTTTGCATATCATAAATACATTTTATGTATATATGATTATATTTACTGTGTGAAATAATAAGGAATGTTCAACTCCACTATAATGTTTTCATATTGCTGCAAAGCTATTTTATCTTATTGAATTCATGGATGATTTTCTTTAGTAAAGGTGCATTTATAGAAGCAAGTTATGTACCCAGTGTGGAGTGATGGAATTCACAACCAGCTTAATACCTGAACACACACACACACACACACACACACACACACACACACACACACACACACACACACACACACACACACACACACACACACACACACACACACACACACACACACACACACACACACACACACACACAGAAGTTAAGTCCCCTTAATACTGATTTACACAATCCAACAACACAACAGCACAGGTGGCCCGCCCCAGGCTCTTTTCCCTTCTCCTCCCACTCAAGCAGAAAGTGAAAAATGGAGAGGCAGAAAGCAGGGATGAACGTGCTAACGTGTGAAAACATAATGGAAGTCAGCCTGAAGGTAAAGACCAGGGATAACAAAGTGAATCCAGGCTCGGTAACCAGCTGGAACACTTTTATTTTGCATACACGCACTCTATACGCTACCATATTGTGGTTTGTGTTCCCATCCAGGAAGGCTCACAGCAACGTGGGAAATGTGGCGAGGAAGACGTGTTAACTCATTCCGGCTTAAAGACGCCGGGAGAGGAAGTGTAAATGTTCCTGAGGAAGAGGATGATAGTGGTTTCGTCAAGCATGGAATACTATTTTACAGTGGTACATTTAAACCAGGGCTGGGAGGGTGTTCCGTTACTATTGCTAATTACCTGTAATTAAATGGAAACAGTAACCTCATTTGTGCATCAAAATATTAAAGAAATGTAACCTGATTACTTTCAATTACTTTAAGAGTACCTCGATAAAACAAGTGGAAATAAATATCAGTAAGATGTTTATTACTTTGTTTTAACAGAACAATGTGACCTCAGAAAAGAAGAATCCAAGATATTGAGGTGCAAACATTATTTTGTTGATGGGAAAACCTGCACTATAACACATTTTAAAATGAAATGTTAAGGGCCTTAAGCTCCTGTTTTGTATCTTGTTCCAATGTCCTTTCTCGTCTGGAGGCCCTCCAGCATTAATATTAAATGTTTTTAAACTGTATTGTGACAGTCGACAGCTAGTACAATTTAAGGTCATGCATCACATTCAATCCATCACATCCCATTATCCTGAGGAACAGTGGCGTTTCTTTATGGAAAACAAAATAATGTGCTTTTTACAAATCATTTTCAGTTCTGCCATCACCAAATGAAAAATTCCATTAACACCTTTTGGACCTGAGTGAAGACATAAATAGATACAGATATCCAAAAAGCAGGACAAATTGAATAGAAAAATACTAACTGTATGACCAGATATATGGGAGAGGTTTAGGGTCACGTGATGAAAAACATTTGAATCTGACCAAAAGTGTGTTTTTCTGTAGTTCACAGAAAGTATAAAAAACATTTGAGATCAGGTCTAAAACAAAGATCACATATATATTCCTTTTTTTTGTAAATGTTAAATTATCTTTGAACCTTGTTGCTTCAGTTTATATTCCTAAAGTGACGTTTATCAATGCAACCACTCTGTTGAAGCATTATGGACATGAAGTCTTGGTCAATATGAAGTGTTGATTGCACCTTTATTGTTTGGAAAATACCACTCATGTAGATTTGTATAAAAATATATATATTTCGAATGGCACTGTGAAAGGAAGACCACTCAATGCAAAGTGCTTGAAATGTTAACAAAAGTGAAAAACTATTCACAAGTCAGCCACATGATTTGGATCCCTCACACAACTGAATATGTTCTTCCTTATCCCATGCTACATCCTCACACTAAATCGGATGAAAATGCGACAAGTACTTTTTTCTGTTATCCTGCAGACAAGAACAAAACGCTCCATAACCTCCAAGGTGGAGCTCATGCAGCGTGGTAAACACTGAGGAACATTTATTTTGGCTGAATCCAAACATGATAGACATTTCCCTCAGCATTTTTACACCTTAGGCGCTTTCACACCGCAGTACTTTTCCCACAAAGGTTCATCAGAACTTAGTGCATGAGAACTCTTTAGTTCTCATGAACTAAGTACAGATCGCTTTCACACCGGAATAAGTTCCTGGGGGAGGATTAGGCAAATGAAGCAGCTGACGTCACTTCTTCTTCTTTGGGTTTACTGGCAGGCCGCAAACCACTTCACGGCGTATACTGCCACCCGAAGTCCCTGGCCAGAAGTCCCCGGAGTTGGGGACTGGCTTCTACTGAAGCCTTCCGAGTAAATCGCCAGAACGCCGACACCTCCTCATCCCCACCGCTCCCATGTTTTCTTTTGTGTTGCCATAAGTTAGTCTCTCTGCGTTTGTGCGCTGGGCTAATGCTAATGATAATAATGCTAATGCGAGGATAATAAAATGGCGGCTATACAAAACTTTTTGGGAGTTTTACAGGGCGTGGTTTGCAATCCGCCCAGCCAATCAGAAATAGGAACCTTTTTCTCCCACGAAAGTCCCTGCTCTCTAGCAGGGCGGAAAAGGGGGTAAAAAGGTTCTCATGAACTAATTTTAGTTTCTGATTTTTTTGGTGTGAACGCAACATTTCAGAACTAAAGTGGGAAAAGTACTGCGGTGTGAACGCGCTTCTTGATGCTGCTGGATAATCATTGTTAGATTCTTCAAATGCTGCCTTCACTCCATTTAGGTTGGGTTCCCTGGCCAATGTAACACACATTTGGTGCGTTCACACCGGAGTACTTTTCCCACAATAGTTCATCAGAACTACGATATATTTGCGTTCACACCAAAAAGCCCCAGGAACTAAATAAGTTCATCAGAACCATTTTTACCCGCTTTTCAGTCCCTGCTAGAGAGCAGGGACTTTCGTGGGAGAAAAAGGTTCATATGTCTGATTGGCTGGGAGGAATGCAAACCACGCCCCGTAAAACTCTGAAAAAGTTTTGGGAGCCGCCATTGTATTTGCTCGCATTACAAACTCAGCGCAGCGCACCAACGAAGAGATTACTTTTGTGAAAGCAGTTATTATGGCAACACTAAATAAATCATCGGAGCGGTGGAGTGATGAGGATGTGTCGGCGCTTCTGGCGATTTACTCGGAGGACGTGATCCAGAAGCTTCTACTGAAGGCAGTTTCCGTTGTTCGACCTGGGAACCGTCCACAGCGCAAAGTCATGCCGGAACGACGACGAAGGTAAAATAAACGACATGCACTGCACTGTTTTAATCTGCACAATACTGGTGTCAGATGTACTTTTATTTGCTCAGTATCGAGCTAGCCATGCTGGCTAACACTGTTAGCAGGCTGACTCCAAGCTGGCTAACATCATCTAGCTAGCTAGCTATTCTCAGCCGCTATGAAAACGTTTTGACTTGTGAATAAGTGTGCAATGTTCTGTAATTTGCTTCACTAACTCATGGCACTAAGCGTGTGTTTCAGGCGAGGTGTTTCTCTCTGGATTGGAAACTAGTGAGCTTTCCCCTCCGGGATAAAACGATATAACGTTAGCAATTAGCATGCTAGCTGGACATAATGCTACCTCTGTGGCTACACTGAATGAATAGAGGTAAACATACATTGTAGTTGCTATAATTTCATTTGTCATTTGCAACATTCATTCTACATGTTAATGGTAAAAGCTTAAACAGTTGATTACCTGCATGCCACAAAGACTGATGTTCTAATATTTTGCACATTTAAGTAAATTGAAATTCAATTTATTGATTGTTATAATTTTACTCAGCCATGTTATGTTAGATGTCAATCCACTTACACTGTAACTACTCTGGCCTTGAAAGAAGGTTACGCATCGAACTGATGTCCACTTATCCTTATAAAACAAAGTTCAAGCATACATTAAGCACAAAACAATAAATAAGGGCACTTTGATATTTATTTTTTATTTGATATTATTTGATCCTATCTTATCTTCTACTTTACACCTGCATTTTGTACACTGTCCCTGCCTGCACCATGTCCAATGTTGTCTCTGTTGACAACCTACTAGGCGATTAAACTGATCTTGTATCTTGCTTATTTCTCCTCTTAGGAATGCGGGCACGGGATGACAGCTTCCTTGACAGCATCATGGCGATGGACTGCCGTGCCATGGTCAGCAAGGAGAATGAGGACCTGCGTACCAAGGAGATGCACGACGAACGGCTGCTGCATTCACACAAGGCCCAGGAATCGGACGACCAGCTGCTCATGGTGATGCCGCGCCATGCTGACTCGGCGGCGCGCCAGGCGGAGGTGTCGGCGCGCCAGGTGGAGCAACAAAATACCTTTCAGGCTGGGCTTCTGGCAGTGCAAAGCGAGCTGATTAAATCCAACAGGCCTTCAATAAAAAAATTAAGAAAAACTTGTCGTCGTTGATAAACTGTACAATGACTTGTTGGGAGGCGTGTGGTGCAGTGGACTGGTGCGTTGGTGTTCGGATCAGGGGAGCACAGGTTCAAACCCCACTGCAGTCAGCATGTTGTTGTGTCCCTGGGCAAGACACTTCACCCCAAATTGCCTACACCTGGGACAGTTAATTTTGTATTATTGTGATTATATATATGCCACTGTTATTAATACTGACACTTCACTTTGCACTAAGGTGTGTCTGCTGCTGAGCCTACCTATTATTTGTATTATATATATATATATATTGTTTTGATACTACTGACACTTTCTTTTATATTGAAAATGTTAACTTCTATTTACATTAAAACTTTTAACTTGTATTTACATGCATACGACACACCTGGGACAGCGTGATGCCGATATTGATATTGTCTTGAGTGTGCAATAAAAGAGAACCTACATGGCGATCAGTGTTGGGACTAACGCGTTACAAACTAACGCGTTACTGTAACGCAACTACCTTTTGCGGTAACTAATAACGTTACTAGTTACCTATTCCCATTCAGTAACGCCGTTATAGTTACTGTGATTTAAATGAGTGCGTTACTGCGTTACATTATGTGATCCAACTGAACCGAATCTCCGTGCGGATGTAACTTACAGGCGAATACAGTGATGTCCTCTCACAGTACCATGGAAAAGTGAAAGTGGCCAGAGAGGAGTGATGATTGGTTAACGCGGGGTAACATTTCAGGGTAAGCCAATCAGAGACAGAGTTGGGCGGGTCTTGCCTTATGGGGAAAATACACAGACACACAAACACTTACTAACACACACACATACACGGCAACGCCCACCACCAGCACACACACACACAATGGCAGATGCGAGAGCAGCAGCGCATTTACAACTTGGAGATATAACCACTATTTTCAATTTGTGGGGATAAAGGACGCAAAAAATATTACGGTCAAATGTAAACTGTGTGCAGGACAGAAAGCATTGTCCACATCGAATAACAGCAATGCCAATCTCCTGAAGCACCTAACTAATGTACATGGGGCTATAAAACTAGTCACCAAAGACCCCACATCTCAACCACCGGCAGTGACCCAGATGGAGCAACACCATCTAAACAGCCAAAAAACGATGTTGTTGAGGAGGCTACAATAAAGATGCCTGTCAAAATGTCTAAACATATCTTTTGTGTTTTATTGTTCCACTACATTTCATAATGATAATTGCTACAATGATGGGGAGTTGTCTTTTCTCTTACTGTGCCACAGAACAACACAAAAACTTGTATTTGTATTGTTATTATTTTTAAAGTAAAGTAAAGTAACTTGTTACTAGTTACTTTTATAATTTAGTAACTAATAAAGTAACTAGTTACTTTTTTGAGAGCAGTAACTATAACTATTACTTGTTACTTTTTAAAAGTAACTTGCCCAACACTGATGGCGATTAAACAGATCCTGTATCTTGCTTATTTCTCCTCTGACACTTTATCTTTACAGTGACCTGTGTAGCATCCTATACATCACATGTAAGTAATTATTCTGATACCATCATGTTTCATCGGTTATAAACTGGCGAAGCTTTATTTATTGTGTCCCACCCCAAAGATGTGGCTTTGAAAAAGATAATTTCATTGTATTTCAAAATGGCGTCCATCAACACAAGCACTATTTATTTATAGAAAGAGAAATGGTTAAGTTTGTAATTACCAGTGTTGTCAGTTCAATATTTTAATTAATTATAGTAAGGGAACATCTTAGGAGTTAGTGTAGTGAGTTTCAGAGCAGTGTAATCATTATTTGACCTAAAACTAAATGTTTTTATGAATGTCCTCTGAGGAGGACATGGGGATTTGCTAACTTTTGATTTCCCCCATTTTACACGACACAAATGGAGGCCACTATGGGCCAAAACTAACACGTAGGTTTCTGTAGGGTTCATGGCAGACGGATGCAGTTGCTCTCAGGAGGATATATAATAAAGGTGTGTTAACTGCTGAGCCTATTTACTGTGCATACGACACACCTGGCACAGTTTATTCATTTCACACGTAGCGTAGCGCGTGCATGTCGTCGTCCAATCCTTTTGTCAATCCTTCTTAACCGCCGTCGCTTCCGAATCAGCATTGCTATTGCATTTGACTGGTCGACGATCTGTATTTGTGTTTGCTTAAATAACTCAGACGAAGCTCATGTCTGAGGTCGGAAGGTAAACAGACGCCTCATATACAGCAGGTGGGCGTGGCAGTATACGCGGGAGGTTTTTCTTCTTCTTCTTCTTCTCTCGGTTTTTTGGCGGATTGCAACTTTAAGGTGCATACCGCCACCTACTGTATTCGCCGTGAAGTTGTTTGCGGCCTGCCAGTAAACCCAAAGCAGAAGAAGAAGAAGTGACGTCAGCGGCTTCATTTGCCTAATCCACCCCCAGGAACTCATTTTGGTGTGAACGCGATCTGCTTTAGTTCATCAGAACTAAAAGAGTTCTCATGAACTGAGTTCTCATGAACTATTGTGGGAAAAGTACTTGGTGTGAACGCGCCTTTTGACCTTGATCAGCGAATGGGAAACATTCTTGTAATTGACTGCCATAATTCTTCCTTGTAAAAAAAATTGAAAAACACATAAAAAGGGAGTAAATAAAAGAATACAGCAACTGATAAAAAAAATTGGGAATTAAATAAGGAAATATTTAGTTGAGGACATTTACATATCTGATTTATTTTGATTAATTTTGGCAAAATGTCATTATTTGTATTTTCACTATCAATGATTCTAGATTCTCAACTTCTAACACTTACTTATATAAAAGAGAGAAACGCATAAAAAAGGGGAATACATCTACACACAACTGATAAATGCATCGGGAAATAAATGAGGAAATATTTTTTTTGTATCTAATTCCTTTTCATGAATTTTGGCGAAATTGTATTATTAGTATTTACTTTGTGGATCATTTTAGATTCTTAAATAAAAAAGGCCTGCTTAAAAATGTTATATTCTTATGCCGGCTCATTCCTGATTAAATCTTCAACCAAAGTTTCATAAGTGACACACAGTTCCATCTTACATCATCTCCCCCTGCCATGTGTGAGTGATGACCCCTACTTGCTGACATCTTTCACAACAATAACAACACATCACTCAGTCTGCCTGGCTCCCAGCATGAGCCCCCCCCCCCCTTTTTTTACTCCCATCAAAGGCCATGATATCTATTTCTTAGCAGGAAACAGACACAATGGGAGCATAGACCTCTCTGTTAGCTTAAACAGGCATGTGTACGTCCATTTGCACGTGTGTGTGCAGAGTTTGAAATGCATTACTGCCAGAATACTGCCTGCATGGAGATCTGCAAGTCGTCTCAGAGATATTGATTTGAAAATCGACTAATAGTGAGTGCACTTAGCTTTCCATGAAAAAAAGATAAAAAAGCGGAAGGCTGAGGGAAATGTTCAAATCTAAAGTTTCCTCCGTGATTTATGTATCCCCTCTTTCCTGTGGGACATGCTGTGCTGTGGTACATTGCCAGACGTCCATGTGTTAAAGAAACAATCCAACAACACCTGAGACATGTTGTTTGAACTGCATGAACCAGGAGACAACAGACAGCATGCACGACCAGAAATGCACAAACACTGATGCATAAACAGAAAAGGTGTTTGTGCATGCAGAATGGGAACATGTGCAGATGTTGTTACCCTCCACAGCTCTCATGATGCAGATGTTGTTACCCTCCACAGCTCTCATGCCTCAGCTCTGACGGATCAATGCAGCGACGTGAGAGCACAATGACTGTGTGACCCTGGACATTGATTGTGTGATTGCCTGAGATTGTGGTTGTGTTTGTCATATTAACGCCACTGATGGGCACTTTATCTCCGGTATTGATGCGTTCATGAGCCGTGCAATTTCCTTTTTCAATCAGACTACTAATTGCAACCTCCAGAGCCTTTTCAATGAGAAGGTGGAGAAACGAGAAGGGAGGGAGGAGGTGTGAGGAAGAGGACGAATAGAGATTTGGAGGATGTATCAAATCCCTCACTAATGCCTGTATTGTAAAGACATAGGCATTTTCTTTAGAATATTGTTTATTTCATGTATGGTTTCTAACAAAAGCAAATAAACATGCTATGGTCATTGAACAAATGGTATGTGATGTCATGTTGGCCAATTTGCGAAAAAACTTACAGTTGTATACTAGAATAGTTTGTTTTGAAGGTAAATTCATTTGTATTCATATTTCGCAAAATGTGTCTGAGGCCATTTAGATTTGGTTATATGGATACAATTATGTTAATTTGTATGGCTGCCCTCGACTAAACATTTTTCTAGTCGACCAATAGTCATCAATTACGCAGCATCCACACGGCGGCGTGCGTTGAAGCTTGCCGGTGGGCGTGTCTGAAACTCGACCAACAACCAATGACATGAATCTCCCGCCCCGGACCCACAAGCACGCGGTTAACGGGCCGTTAAGGCGATTAGTCGACTAATCGTCACGTTTATGATACATTATGATTATAAATATATATATTTTTTTATTATTTTTTTTTCACCCAAAATGGTTTCAGTTCAAAGGCTGATAAAGAGCATTATTATAACTTCACATAAAATATAAAATAAAACTGTAGTAATGAACCATTGAAATATAAATTAAATGTAGAGAGCGCATGAGAGTCACAGCGCACGGACGCAGCGGTACAAACAGCAGAAGCTCCGGTAAGGATTCTCATTGTGTGTGTGAACAAGCAGCGAGGACACACACGGAACATTTAGTTCTAGTTTCTATTATTCATATCTGAATATAACAACCTAATAAATACTACAGAGGAAACGGAAACACTGAAAATATGAGCGTTGGCGAAAATCCCTCATCAGGAAATTAAAGCTTTATCGTTTTCTGATGTCAGAATGATTATATATTATAGGTCTACTGCCTGACTCACTGCTGCTGTTTTCCTCAGAGTCTGAGCAAGTAACACACGTTGTCGTCGGGATAATTAAGCTCCGTGTTTTGTTATGAAGCCGGCATTCAGGAAGCTGCGCTCAGATGGCGTGAATACGGAGACTATTTGCCGTCGTAGTTTGCCTTTACTCGCTCAGAAAGATCCACACTTTGGATTTCCTGCCCGACCAAATGAACTTAATGACCAGGCTCCGCTCTGAATGAAGTCTGAGGAGGTTTCCGGCTGACGCGTCATAGAACATGCAGCGCACAGATGGAGCTTTTTAAAAAAAAATCTTTATATAATTGTTGTTTTGTTCAACTAATCGACTAATGAAAAATTGCTCGATTAAGACTTTATTAGTCGACTAGTGATTATTCGACTATTCGGGGGCAGCCCTATTCATTTGTCTGTTAAACCTCTTCAATGTCATTCCAGAGACCGGACCTGACTCTGGATTACATTTTTTCTGTATTTCTCTTTGAACATTGAACAGCTCATTTTGGGGTTCTAACTATGCTGGAGCGTTTTGGCTTCAGGCTTTTCAGCCATCTCCTGTGACCCAAGTATCCATTGATCAAGTGTTTTGTGTCTGGTGTTTTTATACCTTTCAAGTGAGCGTTGTGTGATCCTTTTGTATTTGTATCAACCTCTTAACATTGCCTTTGTGGATTTGTACCTGTCTGATATGTCGTGGGTTTGGTTTTTGAGCCTTGTGCTATCCGTAACAAGCGTGCAGTGTCACTTTGAACAACATTAACGTTTATCGTAGTGGTTGCTAACACTGATATATTAATATTTATGTTATTCATTTATATATTTATTTGTATCATTCTTGGTGTGGACAGCCCTTTAATCCAGCAGGTATAAACAGCACTCGCTATTGTGTGAGCTGGAGAGACGGAGAGAAAGTGTGAAATTAAAAAGAACCAACAAAGGAAGCGGATGATGGATGAGGCGTGCGGGCCGACTCACTTGTGACCTGCTGTTCACGCCTTTTGACCGAGGATCACCCCCCCCCCGCTGTGTGAGCGCTGTAAGATCCTGATTTCACTGAGGTCATTGAAGTGACGCTCTGTAACTAACAACACCTGGCCCTCTGCTCCGGCCCGCCGCCTAGCCTCAGCGCAGGGCGGGGCGGGGGGGCAGGAGGGGTGAAGGGACAGGAGGGGTGAGGGAAGACAAGGTGGAGGTGACAGAGTCTTGGCAGAGACAGACTGGTACCTGTCAGCCAAGGCCTCAAAACACCAGGTCACACTTTTTCTCATATGACTTTGACAGATTCTTACAAGACAAAGTGAGCCATGTATAAGTATAAAGAATACATTTTTACCTGCCACAACCTCAGGAGCAGTGTGTGACCACACACACACACCTTAATAGACTACACACACTGAGTTATACTTATACTGTTATAATAAGATTTTATGCAGGTTTACCATGTGTTTCAGTATAAAACCCACACCACTTCATAGTTCCAACTTTGACTGCAGCTAGAGTTTCTGAATAAGGCAGGGAAAGATACAATGATTAGATGATTCATCACAGAGGAATTAGGTCAACAGCAGATGTCACCATATTTTTTCTGAAATTTTGAACCATTTTCAAAGCTTTTGAGAAGTGATCATCTTTTCCTTTTGTTGTTTTGGATGACAGCTGAATGAATGCAGGATTTCGTAATGTGGTTTGAAGTGTAGCTCAATCTTTGCTAGATTTGACTTCACAATGGCAAGTTGCTAGTTTAGCCTAATAATCTCCACCTTTTTTCCAATTTTGTGATTGCCATATATTTTTTAAACCCATGTCCTAGTTTTATAATACAGTTAGGTCAAGACCGTCCTTTTATAAGCCTGAATGCCTGGTGTCCAATTGGACCAGGGGGGTAAAGTGAGGTAGCCCATGTCTTTCCGAAGACAGATATACAGACAGAGACAGAGACAGACAGAAATAGAAACACTTGTCAAATTACTCACAACCTTCTTGTGTTGTCAGTAAGTTTCTCCAGAAGCACACAGACTCACAGAAGAATACCATCGTCGCTGTCCTGGATGTACTATTTCAAAAACCAGCTAAAACTCCAAGGCACATGTCCAAAACATGTGCCTACGTTTTTAGCGTATTTCACAAGCTAAAAACATGTAAAATAGACACATACATCTCGGTACGGAAGAAGATTATGGTCACATTTGAAAACACTTTTGAGATCTGACCAAAAGTATAGCTTTTTTTTTAGATTCTGAGATAAAAGTCAGAATTTATTTATCTATTTATCACTGTTAAAATCAGAATTCTGAATATAATCTCACAATAATAACAATGAAATCACTTTTGGTCAGATGGAATACATATTCACAGAGTCTGTACACAGGCCTATTGGCTTCTGGGAGTTGCATCTCATGACTGGAAACTGAAAATGTACAGTAAGAAAAAATAAAACCTTCTATAGGAACATAACCTGAAACATATTTTGTGAAGCATGTAATAGCACCTGATGTGATGGTACATGAGGTTTAATAGCCAATACATTGACTTTAAACACTGCCACATTAGTTTGTTTTAAAATGTACTGTCAGTATCCTGACTGTTGTGTCTGGGTTTCATCTTAGTCTTTCCAGCCGAGTGCACACACACACACACACACACACACACACACACACACACACACACACACACACAATAATATATATATTTTTTTTGCACGTTGTTGGCATAATACAGTATGTTTTGTGTTATAATGTTGTGCCACATGTATTGTTTACATTTATGTTTAGTGTTGATTTTAGTTTTGTTCTGTTATAACGCCTTGTGCTGAATGCTTTGGCAATACTATGTTTAAAATGTGGTCATGCCAATAAAGCCCCTTTGTATTGTGTATTGTATTGTATAAATATATATCTGATAAACAGATATTTGTTAATAACACCAGAAATAACAGAAGGTAGTCAGAAAAAAATACACATTTTCCACATACATTCTTATTTTGTATTTAGCTAATGCTCTTGTGTTTATCCATACTTATTTAATGTTCATGAATCCTAATTAATATTTTTCTTTTATATATTCTATGTTATTGTCAACAAATCCCATGAAAACAGATCAAGGCAACAATAAATATATCAAGTATCAACCCTGATATATCAGATTCATGTGTGCTTTGGATGTCCACAACAAGTCAAACATCAGTGAACTACGGTGGCCGACAGGTGCCAACACGTTACAACGGCACAAATCATTTCCAGTAGGAGAAACGCTCTGCAGTTTCAAAAAAGATGCAAATATAAAAACACAAATGTGCCAAAACTCATGCAAATGAAGTAACATCTTCACCTACTTGATGACACATGTGCAGCGTTTAGAAAAAGTGCACCCACTTGATGAAACATGTGCAACATTTATTAAAGGTGCAAAAGGCTTCAAACACAATGGAAACAGGGAGAAGGAAAGATGCACACAGCTGGGAATGTAGCGCTTGTTGACGTTCAGGGATTATAAAGTTGGCCAACTGTCACTGTTGTTTGAAACGTATCTAAAATGTAAGTTTTATCTGCCTATTTTAACAATGTGATCGCATGATTCCTTCCGATGTTATGGCCAACGTTAAAAGCCCCCAACGTCAACATGTGTTGATGGCCATGTGTTGTCTTGTTGGTGAAGTTTCATGGTTTCTGAAGCTGCAGCTTGTTTCCCCTGTTTTAAAAAAAGTGTTTTGGCGCGTTTGCACGGCTGTCTGCAACTGTAGTGAATTGCACATTATCTAACAGATATTGAAAATACTGAGTAATCTGTATGGAAATTGTAAAGCCCAACAAAGTTTCCTAGAACACTGAGTTAACATCAGTAACATATCCAAAGTAATGTTTTGCATTTTGATTTTAAAATAACTGAACAATTTACAAATTTGCTAAATCAAAAAGTTCTGTCGAACACTTTTAAATTAATCAAACGTAAAAAAATGGAAGCATCACATATTCAAGATGCAGCTGAAAGTGGTTCTCATTCATGGATCATTTCCTCCTGATTGAGGATTATTTTCTAGAAAAGTCTGCCCAGTTCTCTCAGCTACAAAACCCTTGGATGCATTTGTGTAAAAAGCAGAGTCTGGTATATCTGACTCTGGAGCATCTCCAGAAGCTGTTGTTGATTAAAGATGAACTCAGTGTTTGCTAGTTTCTACCTCACTAAAGCAGGAATACACTAATGGGACCAGAGGCCTGAAAGCAGGCAGTTATGGCTGAGATTAAAGCAGCATGGAATGTCATTATGAAACGCTGGTTTGTGTGCAGGAGTATGCCTTTAATATGCAGTTAATTGGATGCTGCATTAAGGACACTATCTGGGGAATCGTTGAGTCTTTTAACTGGGGAAATAAATGAATTAAAAGATGAGCTACACTATTAAGACCCAGTGTTACTGCACACATACTGTACACACATTTACACATGCATGTGCACACACACACCATCATGTTAATGCTGATACAGATCATGCTGTATGTATACAAAGACGTGTGTTCACTCTTGCATGGGGGGCATCCATGCACTCATGTATGCAGTAATTAAATACAGGAAATCAGAGGGAACTACAAAGACTCAAACAATATATTTAGGATAAGCATGATGGCACAGAGGAATTATTTCACACACATGTTAATATTTCTTAAACATGAGATATTGATTTAACAAAGCTCAAAGTTTGTAGCAGCACCTTGAGGCTCTGCTTGAGCAATATCAAGTCAACGTGCTAACACAGTGACAATGACAACATGCTAAAGTTCAGGAGGTATAACGAATGTTTACTATCTTTTAATAAGTTAGCATAGTAACATTTTCTTTTAAGGAAACAGGATCACAAATTAAAACAGGGGTATATTAGGGTCTTGTTGCCTCTGGAGACATCAACCAAAATATTGGACAAATTGGAAGTGCTGGTAGTGCTACATGAAGTCTCAGGCGATCACCAATGTTCTTCTGAGGGAGCGATGAATGTATGCTGGACATGAAATGGTCCAACAGTTGTTGAGTCATTATGATTCCTCCTCTGAAGACCTGTAATGTAATTACTACGTTTCATTGCAATCAATTCAGTGATTGTTGAGATTTTTCAGTGTGGAGGACTAACCAATATTCCAATACCAGAAAACCATGCTGATAGCATGCTTTCAAATGCTACATTTGATTGGTATTAGCAAACTTCAAAACAAGAAAACTGTAGTTTAATCAAACACAAATCAAGGTTAAAGCCAAGGATGCTCTGGACTTTGAATCTGAAGGGCAAAAATGAAAATCTTCTCTATTTATACTGAACCCTTTTTCTATATTACATCACATTACATCTCATAGCTGATGCTTTAATCCAAAGTGACAAACAATAAGTGCATTCAACCATGTAGAAACGCACACAAAAGCATCCTGTAGATACATTAGCTATCTATAAGTCAAACCATATTAAGTGCTAGTGCATTAGCTTAACCTTTTTGACCAAAAGAGCCATTTTGCCCCCTTTTCCATCAATTTGTTTTGTCTGGAGCCGCAAAACATATTTGATAGCTTATAAAGTTGTATTTATTGTTATATCATACACAAAAACTACCGTTCTTTTGCATTTATTATTTATAAAACTGTTTACCTCTAATAAGAAACAAAGAACTCTTATAAGGAGAATACAAAAAAATACACAGGCCTACTTTAAAATAAATCAACACAGCACTTGGGGAGTCCTCTGCACATTTGAAGGAAAAAAAAATACAATTAAAATTGACCCACTTTGAAATAAATAAAACATATAGCTGCACCCTAAAAAGAGTTAACTGATTGAATTATGAGTGAAGATCGTCAGCTGTCTTCCTCTTCTGTGTTTTCCCTCCAATACGTAAAGGCTGCAGCACCTTTGACAACTTCTCTCCACATATCAAACATACCGGTAAACCAGCATCGTTTGCTGTGAAAGCAGATAACTCTGTCCACGCAGAATGAAACCCTCTGTGTTCCTCCGATACTTTTCTTTTCTTTGATGTATCCATAGTTCGCTCATCGAGCCGGGGGTCAGGTTATTCACCTGCAAGAAAAGGCGCTGGTGCGGGACCGTAGCAGGATATGACGATTATTTGAGTTGACCTAATTAAAACTGTTTTGTTTTTTATTTATGTGTCACAGTATCACCTCAAAATACAAGATACAAAACATTTTCAACCATGCAACAAAATATAAATAGTCCTACAAATACTTTTATTTAATTTCCTTCTTATTTATGTCTAAGCTCAAGGGAGCCAGAGCAGAGGGCTTAAAGAGCTGCAAGCGGCTCGAGAGCCGCGGGTTGCCGACCCCTGGCTTAACTTAAAGACAACCATTCTAAATGTCTATGTTTTTTTTGGCCAAGGTTCAGTTGAAACAGGTGAGTTTTCAGTCAGTGACAGAAGATAAGTAGACCCTCTGCTGTTCTGATATCAATTGGGAGCTCGTTCCACCCTTTTTGGAGCCAGGATAGCAAACAGGTGTGTTTTAGTTGATGGGTACAATGGTCCCACTTATACCCCTTTCACACCAACGGTGTTTCAGGGCCGGTTCGGTGCTGGTGCTTGAAAAGCACCGGGTTTTCCTGTTCACACCGCAGCGGAGCAGCGTCATAGCTCCGGAATCCGGTTCGTTTCGAGCACCAAAAAGTTGTCCGTCTAGAAGCAAGAACCGCATACGTCACGCTTACGTCGGAGGGGGGCGAGATTAACCTGAGCTAACACTTAAGGCGAGTACGGCAAATAAAAGTTGTAACAAGCAGTAGTGCTGAGCAAAGTGACTAGAACGCAACCACACACTTGTTAAAAAAAACACACTTTATAAAGTCAGGCAACACTAACCAGGCTTCGTGTGATTCTGTTTATTTGTACCTTACTTTGACCATCCGTTCTCTGTTATTGATCATTGTGGAGAGCAGGCAGACGTTTTGTGTGTTATTATAGCAGCTATCGGATGGAATCAATACATGGGCTGCACAGGTTGTCATGTCCGACTATCACAAGTAGAATCATAATGAAAAATACGTCGGTAAAAAGTGCCTGTAGAATACTGCTTAGCAAGTAGTCAGTTTAGCTTCGGTTGCTATGCTAACATCACCCATGTTATACCAGAGAAACTTTCATAACAGCGTTGTGATGCCAAACAGCGTCAATTCAGACTGACACCAAACAGCGTCAATTCAGACTGACACACATTCACTTAAGGGGAACTGGGGATATGTATCAGCTGCTTGTGTGACAGTCAGACAGTGAATACTTTAGAGCCGTGTGAGCTAACCCGGAGCTAACGGGAGAATACACTCCCGTTGAAGAGCAGCCGGCCAGCACTGCAGCGGTCGGTAAATGCCGCTGAAACACATTAATAAACAATGAACCACGGCACTCTGGAGAAAAGTATAAGGTTGGAGAAGTCGTTATTTAATTTAATCTGGCTTCGTATGATTAAAAGCAACGCAGTCCCCGGCCCGTTGTTGTGAGGTGAGCTCCGGCGTTGGGGAGAAACTCAGCGACGTAAACTGTGACGTCATGACGCAGCAGCGGCAGCACCAGTCGGGCTCTGAGCGGTGTGAAAAGAGCCGGCGCTAAACCGAAGAACCGGTTCTGAACCAGAAAAGCTCTAGCACGGAGCTTGAACCGGAGTTGCGTTGGTGTGAAAGGGGCATTACAGTGAGGGAGGAGCAAGCTGATTGGCTGATGCAGAGTGAAGTGCATGTGCTTGGCTTCACCATGTCCTGGATGAGGAAGGGCCTGATCCATTAACAGCACGGCAGGCCAGCACCAGTGCCGTGAAGCATATAAGGAGGTTCTGATGTCCTGTTTGGGGTGTCATCTGTTCAACCAGTTTCTCATTCACATTTCTGTCATTGGTCTTTCAATTCAATTCAATTCAAAACCTTTATTTATCCAGGTGAAATCCCATTGAGATAATTGATCTCTTTTTCAATGGAGACCTGCAGCAGTAGGTTCCACATGAAGACATAAAAACATAAACAACAGAACAACAAAAGGACATCATACAGTCTTAACTGTGAATCTAATATTTTCAACTTTTTAGTTTTATCTGCAGTCTCAAAACTCTCTGTCTGTCCTGCTGTTATTACAGAAGTGCATATGTGAATTTGAAATAAACAATGTTATAACATGATCATATATTCAATACTACTGTCCTCATCCAAACATATAAAGCGGTCACATGGCAAACCTTTGAGAAAGTGTCTGAATGTATTCTTAGTTATTAGGGTCCTATTGTTAATAGGATTTGGAATGGGGTTTTCTTTCGTCTGGGACAGAACCTGGAGGCTCTGGTTTCACTTGGGCTCTCTGTAACCCCCCCCCCCCTGCACATTAACCTGACCCTCTCACACCTCTACAGGGCTATCTATGTCATATGAAACACAGGCCAGACCTTTCATACGTTCATAAAGTTTTAACAAGCCTCACACACAGGTGGAACGGAGGAAAGACATTCCTGTCTGATGAATACATCCACAGTTAAACGTCAGGACATCTTGGTTAATGCCACAGGGTCAGACGTGGAGCTAATGTTGAGCATGATATACGATATCTGTCCACACTGCCAGCACCTCTGCAGCTTCACACAAATGCAGCCGTGTTTTATCAGTTGGCTTGCACTGTAAATTCTGAAATATGGGACTTTTATTCACCTATAATGAAGAGAGAGATCCTGGCCTTCATTTGAAGAAGGCCATACTTACCGACATGTTTTTATTTTCGATGCTGTATATCAGCAGGAAGCCTTCAGCTTTTCTGGTTTGATCCCATCTGCTGCAATGTTGGTTTGCTAACGTTTCTCCAGACACTGTTTAAGTCAGGATACATTAGCACCAAGTAAAACCTTAATAGACTACACACACTGAGTTATACTTATACTGTTATAATAAGATTTTATGCAGGTTTACCATGTGTTTCAGTATAAAACCCACACCACTTCATAGTTCCAACTTTGACTGCAGCTAGAGTTTCTGAATAAGGCAGGGAAAGATACAATGATTAGATGATTCATCACAGAGGAATTAGGTCAACAGCAGATGTCACCATATTTTTTCTGAAATTTTGAACCATTTTCAAAGCTTTTGAGAAGTGATCATCTTTTCCTTTTGTTGTTTTGGATGACAGCTGAATGAATGCAGGATTTCGTAATGTGGTTTGAAGTGTAGCTCAATCTTTGCTAGATTTGACTTCACAATGGCAAGTTGCTAGTTTAGCCTAATAATCTCCACCTTTTTTCCAATTTTGTGATTGCCATATATTTTTTAAACCCATGTTCTAGTTTTATAATACAGTTAGGTCAAGCCCGTCCTTTTATAAGCCTGAATGCCTGGTGTCCAATTGGACCAGGGGGGTAAAGTGAGGTAGCCCATGTCTTTCCGAAGACAGATATACAGACAGAGACAGAGACAGACAGAAATAGAAACACTTGTCAGATGACTCACAACCTTCTTGTGTTGTCAGTAAGTTTCTCCAGAAGCACACAGACTCACAGAAGAATACCATCATCGCTGTCCTGGCTGTACTATTTCAAAAACCAGCTAAAACTCCAAGGCACATGTCCAAAACGTGCTAAAAACATGTGAAATAGACACATACATCTCGGTACGGAAGAAGATTATGGTCACATTTGAAAACACTTTTGAGATCTGACCAAAAGTATAGCTTTTTTTTGTTCAGAGATTCTGAGATAAAAGTCAGAATTTATTTATCTATTTATCACTGTTAAAATCAGAATTCTGAATATAATCTCACAATAATAACAATGAAATCACTTTTGGTCAGATGGAATACATATTCACAGAGTCTGTACACAGGCCTATTGGCTTCTGGGAGTTGCATCTCATGACTGGAAACTGAAAATGTACAGTAAGGAAAAATAAAACCTTCTATAGGAACATAACCTGAAACATATTTTGTAAAGCATGTAATAGCACCTGATGTGATGGTACATGAGGTTTAATAGCCAATACATCGACTTTAAACACTGCCACATTAGTTTGTTTTGAAATGTACTGTCAGTATCCTGACTGTTGTGTCTGGGTTTCATCTTAGTCTTTCCAGCCGAGTGCACACACACACGCGCACACACGCACACACACACACACACACACACACACACACACACACACACACACACACACACACACACACACACACACACACACTCACACTCACACTCACACTCACACTCACACTCACACTCAGGTCTGTTTCTGGTTGCTGCAGTTTGTCCTTGTTCCAGAGCCTCCTAGCTGATGAGCCTTGATGCCATTAGTGTTGATTTCATGTGACAGCGATGAAACCAGATAATGAAAATCAATAAGGCAACTTCTCTAAGCCTGCAATTGTCAAGTTTTATAAATCTTTTTCTTGGCTGGAGGAGACTTTTCTCTGCTACAAATAGACACATGCATTCCCATACATAATGCACATGCAGGAGAGTAAACATTCCAGCAACAGAAATACCATACAGCGCATGTAAACAAATGTGTGTATGTATTTCCTGCTGCACCGAGGGCAGAATAGATGGAAATTGAAGCTGTTATTTTTACCATGCAACATTTATAATATGTCATCTTGGACAGGTACTTATTTAGTGTGAATAAGAAGTAACACCATTTTGTTATCCGTTTCTATTTTCTGTTTCTCTTAAACTGAAGCCCTTTTCTCTTTCAGACTTCTAATCAAAGGTAATTGCAGTGGATTTCATTAAAACACATTTCCCCACATCCTTCCCCGAGGCCCCCTTTGTTTCCCTGGATTCCTTTTGTAATACATCCACAGACGCAGATCGATGCCTCCTCTGTCTCTCCGGCCTATGACTGGTCTCTCCGGCCTATGACTGCTCCAAGTTAGACAAATTGCATTTGCCTGCCTCACAAACGCTTCAAAAAGAGAACAGAGGAAAATGAGAAAACGTGGAAAACAAGATGCCTATGTTTGGAAACTAAAAAGACAAGCCCCACTTCCGATCCATCACGCTAGAGCAGAGTGTACAGAGTTGATTGTTTGTGGATTGAAAAAGTGTAGATGCCCTCTTATACACAATAGGCCTTAATTCAATGGCTGAATATTTTCTCTTACACACACACACACACACACACACACACACACACACACACACACACACACACACACACACACACACACACACACACACACACACACACACACACACACACACACACCCACACACACACACACACACACAAAGGCTGAATAAACAAACTTTCTCCCAAAGATTGCAAGTGCTTCTTTTGATCATGAAACCGCACTTGACTTTCTTTATTCTGTCTCTTTCTCTGAACCTCCATTGGAGAGCTGCAGCTGAGGGGGACGGGGGTGATGAAGGAGTGGAGGGTCGGTTTTGTCTTCCGGCTCTGTAGCTCGCCCTCCATCTTTCTCCGTTGCACAAGCTACACTTTTGGCAGATTCTCCAGCTCTGGGGAACAGAAGAGAAAATGAGTGTATGATCACAGGAGGGGAGTGATGATAGCCTGTGTTTTCAGCAGAGGGCCATACGTCCTTGGAGGCCCCCGCTGACTCATGAATATCTGGCCTGGCGGCTGACAGTGATTGGCTCTCGTTGCAAGCCGGGCAGCCTTGTCTGTGCTCATTGCCCGCGTGTCCGAAAACATACAACAGTAGCCTCTCAGCCGCCTCTGACAGAGGGTAGGATGGCCTTTAAACCACATGGAACAAATAACAGGAGAGTTGTAATTGTGTGCATCAGGCTTGTATTCGTTTAGTTGAGGACAATAGCTTCTGTCCTTGGAAAAATCTATTTTTCCAATTTTCAGATGATAATAGTTCCCAACAAAAGCAAAACACTATAGTTTGGTCAGAATTGAGTAACATTTTGTATATGACGCTCATTTTGCTATTCCACAAATATTTATTGACAAAGAAGGGACAGCTAAACTCCTGCTAAAGGTAGCTAGCTAAGCATTAGGGTATAGCTGGCTGGTGGAATTTGTTCTAGGTAGGGCTGTGCCACATGCAATCAATTTCAGCAAACATCCCAGTATGACTTAATGCAAAGAAAACAGGAGTTTTCAGTGTTCATTTACCAGTCTTACATTTGAATGCCTCCATAAACAATTGAATCATTTGAGACTGAGGACGTTGTACAACAACTTAAAAACAATGGCATTAGCAATACTTGTATACATATGTATATATATATATATATATATATATATATGATGTATATAATATATATATATATATATATATATATGTATGGAAATATATATATATATATATGATAATATATATATATCATATATGTATATTGGTAACACTTTATATTAAGGTACACAAATTAACCATCAACTAGTTGTTAATTAACATGCATATTAGCAGTATATTGGCTCTTTATTAGTCATTATAAAACACTTATTAATGCCTTATTCTACATGACCATATTCTACAAGTAATAGGCCATTAGTTGAGAGTTTTTCCTCAATAACCCTCTAATTAGTGCTTATTTATTGCAAGCAAGGAAGTTGTTGTACATGAGTTTTGGTCTTAATATGCTCAATATGGGCCTAATAAGGCAGTAGTACCACAAGAATAGTAATTCTCCCATAATAACACTTAACAAATATGATCTATTCTTATGTAACAACACATGAAACTATAAGTGTTAATTGTGTCTAAATAACTCAAAATCAGATATTTATATCTAAGAACATGTTCCCTATTTTGAAGTGAATTCTTGTTTATAACCAATAACCTAGTAGTTTGACTCTAATTAGGTATTTATAATCTAAGAACATGTTCCCTACTTTAGAATAGGGAACATGTTCAGGTCAATTAGAGTCAAACTACTAGCTTATTGATTATGAACAAGACTTCACTTTAAATGTACTTTAAATGTCATGGTTAATTTGTGTACCTTAATATAAAGTGTTACCAATATACATATATGATATATATATTATCATATATATATATATTTCCATACATATATTTATATATATATATATATTATATACATCATATATATATATATATATATATATATATATATATACATACATATGTATGCAAGTATTGCTAATGCCATTGCTTTTAAGTTGTTGTATATGTATGTATATATTATATATATATATATATATTACAGAACAACGGTATAATCAACAGTAATACAAAAAGCTGAAGATTTAACAAACGAATAATAATTATTCTTAAAATCAATGTGGTGTACGTCTTTGACGTGCCTTTAAAAATGTTGGTGGTCTTCAGGTGCTCCTCCCGCACAGTGTGCAGGGAGGAAACAAAATCCACCAATCCCCTGAAAATGTCAGGGTTGACTGAAGGGTCTGTCTCGTCATGCCCACGCAAAGCCAACTCAAAAGCCCCACAAAACGTCATTATTTTGGATAAAATGCCTGTTTTTATCCACCTCCTCATTGTGTTTCCTCACCGCAATCCTGTGGGCGTCGCCCAGCTGCCTAGCAGCTGCTTACTTGGGGAGATATAATAATCGCCCCTCCGGAAGTAGTTTTGAAGACGCTGATTGGCTACATTTTATGACACACGTTTATATCTTGAATCAGCAATTGGCTAACCTGCTACAGAGACCCGCCTCTGTGGGGCGATTTCTCCCATCGCCCCAGCACAGTACTTCAGTCATACAGTGTTACTAGGAAAAGCATATATTTTGCGCAAATTATTTAAAAATCATATTTTACACATATTTCTGGGTGCATTCCATAATTTAAACACACAAATATTGACAATTGATATCATTAATTAGTATTATTATTATTTATAATAATCTTTTTGTGTGTGGTTTAGGGAGGGCGGCGCCCTATCGCCCCCAATGGGCCAGCCGCCACTGCTAAGCAAATCTCACAAGGCAAGCCATTGGTTGCCTTGTGAATTTCATGGTAAATCAATGTGTTTTATATATTTCAGATAGGCAAGGCTAAGATACACTGTATTTAACAGGTTTGTAACCATGAAGAAAGACACACACAATACATTGACAAAGACATAGTCACAACATACAGAATATGTCATCTTGACAATGGATAAAACCCTATACAACACAGGGTTATATACAACATCACCATAGCCTGGCACAAGCACAAATGTTGCAGCAACAAGTCTCCTTTGGCCTTGAAAAAGAAGGTGTTTATCCTTACTGTTTTTTCAGAATCAGAATCAGAAACAGGTTTATTACTAGGTTTACATGTACGAGGAATTTGACTAGTTGTGGTGGTGCATACATAAAAGTAAAACAAGTCAATTAGAATTCCTAGACACTTGTGTTGAGACACAGTTTCAATCTCAGAACCCTGCAAAGCGTTGAGAGTTCAGGGGTTTAGATTTTGCTTTCAAGAAAAATGTCAGCATTTAAAACAAGTTTCAAATCACATAGAGGACATTGCAGAATGGTAAAAGCTGTCTGGAGCTGACAAAAAGTGTTATTGGGGTAAACGTAGAACAATATATTATTGTATCATCAGCAGAAAAGTGAACATTTGTATTGAAAACATTTTGATTACAACGATCTATATTAATAATAGATAATAATGGCCCTAAAATCTTCTGCTACTTTATGAAGATCATTAAAAGATAGAGTTTTTTTTAGATGTGTGGGTTCTATAGTAATATGTTTTTTTTAAGCTACATTTCTCACCAGCCTCCTCCTTTAAAGTACAGGAAAGAAACAGATCAAAGTGTTAAGCCATCAAGACAAGTACACTATTTCAAACACCAATTTTGGCACAACATGTTCTACTGCTTCACCTAGACTATTACTCTGATGAGGTGAGGGTCGGACTGACATCTCAGGTCATCATCAGGTGGTCACAGTAAAAGGCATGACTGTTCTACTCACTTACAGTATGTTGAACACTTACTTATTCTTTCATTCATTGGATGTATTTTTATTTCTCATATGGAAAGTATCTCCACCATGACGTTAGCATTGTAACCCATACAAATTGGTAACATCTTTGAGTGTCCCAAGGACTGTCCCAAGGACTGGTGCATCTGTGTTGAGCTTGGCAGATAGAAGCAAAAAGAACACAACATCATCATACACCAGACATGTATTACCTGTCTAATGCACTTCACATGCAGTCCTGATCACTGCAAAACAACTACCCAGACAACTCTGCTGCGATGAACAATTTTCCATTACCACTACACTCAGACAGACTGCTGAAAACAGAAGAGCATTAGAGCAATAACCGGCAAAAGGAACCTCACACACAAATAGGTTTTGAAAAACGCTCCACATTCAAATGTATCTTCAGTCACTGCTAAGATGCTAGTACAGATATTTCTCTCTTCCTATCCTTCTTAAAACGTTCTTCCCTTTTTGGCAGTTGACCTGCCTTGTTATGGCTGCCAGCATCTGGAGGCATGTTCTCCATTTGCATGCATATCAAATATTAGTCATGTAAGCTCATCTTGCTAAGAGCACTTTGACTATTGTGTAAAAAAGTCCAAGGCGTATATTCTGTGTGCCAAGCGCATTAGACATGGCTGCAGATTCTGTAAAAGTTTGGGTGGGATTGCTTAAAAGGTCCAATGTAAAAAAAAAGACACTACTTTCCCTTGTGAATTGGCAACTAAAGTCCAGTTAATCTCAGTAAATCCTGTTCTAGCCATCGGGAAACATGTATAAACAAATCTATGACAAACGACCTAGATATTTCTAGGAAATTCAATTTTAGATCGCAAATGCTCTTTCCCTCAAAAGTCAACGGCTAGACAGCTCCCCCGTCTCCACACACTAACCCAAGATATTGATATTATTTGTCACATTTTTCCATCATCTGTCTCAAACGATGCTAGATGGTGATGTTTCAGCATAAACACTGCCTCCTGTTTTGGGTAGAGAATGTACTGTACTGTACATATTGCTGTTATATTCAAATACACCCATGGCATTTTAGAATTCAAACTATTCAAACAGATGTCAGAGAACATTCAGCAGCCAGCAGTGCCAGCCTACAGGGGAAATGTTTTATTGAATCTGTACGGACTCTAGATGATTCATGGTGTGAACACGAAGTATGCCGACAGCCAGCTCTCCGTGAGACTGTGCTTTTATCAGGAGCTAAATAATTACTCACACTTTCTATCATATCAAACCCCATTCTTCATACAATGTTTAAGATGACCGCCATTATATCTGCTGAGACACTTTACCATTGTTTTTGTTTCATAACTCCTGTTGCAAATTCCAAAAACTGCAACTGTTTCTGTTCGGTTTGTAGAATAATGGCCAAAGCTACAACTGCATTTCCTTTTGAAAGCCTGGTTTGCATGGTGCTCCTAGAATGAATTGCAATCTCCTGACTTTTTTAAAAATTATGAATTAATTTATTATTGATTAAAAAATGATTGTATTGCTTCAGCTAAGAGAAAAGTATCCCGTTCCACTGTGTGCCATCGGCTGGAACTGCGGTGAGAGCAACTTATCTTAAAGTGACGGCAGCACTGATCGAGGTTTCCTGTAACTGTCCAAGACTGTTCACATTTTTCTTTTCATACCATGTTCT